>NC_061514.1:183205041-183227212 GCF_022539505.1 Lolium rigidum | reverse complement strand
ATTAAAGAGGAGTCCATTATCTCGTTGTCCATGTTGTCCCGGTATGGATGTCTAAGTTGAGAATAATCAAAAGCGAGAAATCCAAAATGCGAGCTTTCTCCTTAGACCTTTGTACAGGCGGCATGGAGGTACCCCATTGTGACACTTGGTTAAAACATGTGCATTGCAAAGATCCGGTAGTCCAAGTTAATTAGGACAAGGTGCGGGCACTATTAGTATACTATGCATGAGACTTGCAACTTGTAAGATATAATGTACATAACTCATATGCTTTATTACTACCGTTGACAAAATTGTTCCATGTTTTTAAAATAAAAGCTCTAGCACAAATATAGCAATCGATGCTTTCCTCTTTGAAGGACCATTCTTTTTACTTTTATGTTGAGTCAGTTCACCTATCTCTCTCCACCTCAAGAAGCAAACACTTGTGTGAACTGTGCATTGATTCTTACATACTTGCATATTGCACTTGTTATATTACTCTATGTTGACAATTATCCATGAGATATACATGTTACAAGTTGAAAGCAACCGCTGAAACTTAATCTTCCTTTGTGTTGCTTCAATGCCTTTACTTTGATTTATTGCTTTATGAGTTAACTCTTATGCAAGACTTATTAATACTTGTCTTGAAGTACTATTCATGAAAAGTCTTTTGCTTTATGATTCACTTGTTTACTCATGACATTACCATTGTTTTGATCGCTGCATTCACTACATATGTTTACAAATAGTATGATCAAGGTTATGATGGCATATCACTTCAGAAATTATCTTTGTTATCGTTTTACCTGCTCGGGACGAGCGAGAACTAAGCTTGGGGATGCTTGATACGTCTCCGACGTATCGATAATTTCTTATGTTCTATGCCATATTATTGATGATACCTACATGTTTTATGCACACTTTATGTCATATTCGTGCATTTTCTGGAACTAACCTATTAACAAGATGCCGAAGTGCCGCTTCTCGTTTTCTCGCTGTTTTTGGTTTCGAAATCCTAGTAACGAAATATTCTCGGAATTGGACGAAACGAAGACCCGGGTTCCTATTTTCACCGGAAGCATCCGAACACCCGGAAGGACCGGAGGGGGGCACCGGGCCCCCAGACCATAGGCCGGCGCGGCCCAGGCCCTGGCCGCGCCGCCATATGGTGTGGCCACCCCTTCGACCCTCCTGCGCCGCCTCTTCGCCTATATAAAGCCTCCGTCGCGAAACCCCTGATAAAAAGAACCACGATACGGAAAACCTTCCAGAGCCGCCGCCATCGCGAAGCCAAGATCTGGGGGAAAGGAGTCTCTGTTCCGGCACCCTGCCGGAGCGGGGAAGTGCCCCCGGAAGGCTTCTCCATCGACACCGCTGCCATCTCCACCGCCATCTTCATCACCGCTGCTGCTCCCATGAGGAGGGAGTAGTTCTCCATCGAGGCTCGGGGCTGTACCGGTAGCTATGTGGTTCATCTCTCTCCTATGTGCTTCAATACAATAATCTCATGAGCTGCCTTACATGATTGAGATTCATATGATGATGCTTGTAATCTAGATGTCACTATGCTAGTCAAGAGAGTTTTACTTATGTGATCTCCGGAGACTCCTTGTCCCACGTGTGTAAAGGTGACAGAGTGTGTGCACCGTGTGGGTCTCTTAGGCTATATTTCACGTAATACTTACTCACCGTTATGAATGGCGTAGTGAAGTGCTTATTTATATCTCTTTATGATTGCAATGTGTTTGTATCACAATTTATCTATGTGCTACTCTAGCAATGTTATTAAAGTAGTTTTATTCCTCCCGCACGTGTGCAAAGGTGACGAGTGTGTGCACCGTGTTAGTACTTGGTTTATGCTATGATCATGATCTCTTGTAGATTGCGAAGTTAACTATTGCTATGATAATATTGATGTGATCTATTCCTCCACATATGCATGAAGGTGACAGTGTGCATGCTATGCTAGTACTTGGTTTAGTCTTTTGATCTATCTTACACTAAAGGTTACTAAAATATGAGCATTATTGTGGAGCTTGTTAACTCCGGCATTGAGGGTTCGTGTAATCCTACGCAATGTGTTCATCATCCAACAAAAGTGTAGAGTATGCATTTATCTATTCCGTTATGTGATCAATGTTGAGAGTGTCCACTAGTGAAAGTCTAATCCCTAGGCCTTGTTCCTAAATATCGCTATCGCTGCTTGTTTACCTGTTTTATCGCGTTACTACCGCTGCATTACTACCGATGCGTTACTACGCTTGTTTACTATCCCGGGCAAAGCACTTTTCTGGTGCCGTTGCTACTACTTATTCATACCACCTCGTATTTCACTATCTCTTCGCCGAACTAGTGCACCTATTAGGTGTGTTGGGGACACAAGAGACTTCTTGCTTTGTGGTTGCAGGGTTGCATGAGAGGGATATCTTTGACCTCTTCCTCCCCGAGTTCGATAAACCTTGGGTGATCCACTTAAGGGAAACTTGCTGCTGTTCTACAAACCTCTCGCTCTTGGAGGCCCAACACTGTCTACAAGAATAGAAGCTCCGTAGACATCGGTGCACTAAATCAAAAATATATGGTGGTACTCTCACAACTCACTCAAAACAGATAAGAAAAGGAGATCTTACCGTTCCAAAGTAAATTAGTGTTGCTTACCACTTGTAGTAACAACTAGTGCACGGATGTAGCGAAGCGAATATCAAGGGTATAAGAACAAATCACACGACAAAGCAGGGTATATGTGGGGCTGTAGGTAGGCTACCTATTTGCACCAATAACAAGCTCTAGCGCTGACCGTAGACAACCAATGATACTCACACAAGGCGATATAATGGGGCAATGCAACTATATGTGGGAAAGGTTGCAATGCACAAGAGAGACGCTAGCAAAGCTCAACGAGACAGGCACAAGATTGCTCAACTACGAGTGCAGTAAAGTAAACTTAGGCCTTCACTTGATTTAACTAGCACTACACTTTTCTTTTTGGATTTTTCTTTTTGTATAACACACGCAGCTATGTAGCTCTTTTTGCTTATTTTCAATTTTCTCTTTTTTTTTTTGATTTTCTGACACAACTCCTTGATAACACGGCCAATAGAAATATGCAAAGCACCGATAACCTAACGAGCAACCTGTCGAGCGGTAAAACTAGTCTCTTCTGGGGAAGTTCCTAGTCACTTTATATCGAAAGGTTGTGTTTATGGTTGGGAACAAGCACACTCTACGCTATGTGGACTCGGAGTAACAAAAACTGACACTAGACGACAAAGTAACACAAGATGATAGAGTAAATTCAAACCCTAAAATACTAGATGGAAAGAAAAGATACGCAAAAACAACTACGAAAAGCAACTAAAACATGAAATTGGTGCAATCTAAGGCTATGGCAAACCCTAATCCTAACTTTTTATGGCTTTTTCTGGATAGGAAAACACTCACAACTCAACTATGGGGTGGATTGTGGATGGCTCACCGAGGAAAACCGGAAATCTGATACCAAGATGATAAGGGGTGGCCCGATCTTCTCAGTAAGCAACGGCGGTGATGATGATCACGGGGTGATGGCAGCTGAGAAACACGACGATGAAGTGAATGATAACTTGTATGACGCAACGAGATCTCTCGATTGTTGTGCTCATGTTTAAGCTCTTGCACCATATACTTTGCACCCATTAATGAAGAAACACCTAGAGCTTGCTAATTTGGTTTGCATATTTGGTCTCTCTAAAGTCTAGATAATATCAAGTATTGAGTTTTGAACAACAAGGAAGACGGTGTAGAGTCTTATAATGTTTACAATATGTCTTTTATGTGAGTTTTGCTGCACCGTTCATCCTTGTGTTTGTTTCAAATAAACCTTGCTAGCCTAAACCTTGTATCGAGAGGGAATACTTCTCATGCATCCAAAATCCTTGAGCCAACCACTATGCCATTTGTGTCCACCATACCTACCTACTACATGGTATTTCTCCGCCATTCCAAAGTAAATTGCTTGAGTGCTACCTTTAAAATTCCATCATTCGCCTTTACAATATATAGCTCATGGGACAAAATAGCTTAAAAACTATTGTGGTATTGAATATGTACTTATGCACTTTATCTCTTATTAAGTTGCTTGTTGTGCGATAACCATGTTTCTGGGGGACGCCATCAACTATTCTTTGTTGAATATCATGTGAGTTGCTATGCATGTCCGTCTTGTCTGAAGTAAGAGAGATCTACCACCTTAATGGTTGGAGCATACATATTGTTAGAGAAGAACATTGGGCCGCTAACTAAAGCCATGAATCATGGTGGAAGTTTCAGTTTTGGAAATATATCCTCAATCTCATATGAGAACACTAATTGTTGCCACATGCTTATGCATTAAAGAGGAGTCCATTATCTGTTGTCCATGTTGTCCCGGTATGGATGTCTAAGTTGAGAATAATCAAAAGCGAGAAATCCAAAATGCGAGCTTTCTCCTTAGACCTTTGTACGAGCGGCATGGAGGTACCCCATTGTGACACTTGGTTAAAACATGTGTATTGCGATGATCCGGTAGTCCAAGCTAATTAGGACAAGGTGCGGGCACTATTAGTATACTATGCATGAGGCTTGCAACTTGTAAGATATAATTTACATAACTCATATGCTTTATTACTACCGTTGACAAAATTGTTTCATGTTTTCAAAATAAAAGCTCTAGCACAAATATAGCAATCGATGCTTGTCCTCTTTGAAGGACCTTTCTTTTACTTTTATGTTGAGTCGAGTTCACCTATTTCTCTCCACCTCAAGAAGCAAACACTTGTGTGAACTGTGCGTTGATTCCTACATACTTGCATATTGCACTTATTATATTACTCTATGTTGACAATTATCCATGAGATATACATGTTACAAGTTGAAAGCAACCGCTGAAACTTAATCTTCCTTTGTGTTGCTCCAATACCTTTACTTTGATTTATTGCTTTATGAGTTAACTCTTATGCAAGACTTTTGATGCTTGTCTTGAAGTACTATTCATGAAAAGTCTTTGCTTTATGATTCATTTGTTTACTCATGTCATTACCATTGTTTTGATCGCTGCATTCATTACATATGCTTGCAATAGTATGATCAAGGTTATGATGGCATGTCACTCCGTAAATTATCTTTGTTATCGTTTACTCGCTCGGGACGAGCGTAACTAAGCTTGGGGATGCCGATACGTCTCCGATGTATCGATAATTTCTTATGTTCCATGCTACATTATTGATGATATCTACATGTTTTATACACATTATATGTCGTATTTATGCATTTTCCGGCACTAACCTATTAACAAGATGCCGAAGAGCCGCTTGTCGTTTCTCGCTGTTTTTGGTTTCAGAAATCCTAGTAAAGAAATATTCTCGGAATTGGACGAAATCAACGCCCAGGGTCCTATTTTGCCATGAAGCTTCCAGAAGACCGAAGGAGAGTCGAAGTGGGGCCACGAGGGGCCCAGACGACAGGCCGGCGCGGCCAGGGCGGCGCGGCCAGGGCCTGGGCCGCGCTGCCCTGGTGTCTGGCCACCTCGTGACGCCCCTTTACCTGCCCTTCCGCCTACAAATAGCCTCCGTCGCGAAACCCCCAGTACCGAGAGCCACGATACGGAAAACCTTACTGAGACGCCGCCGCCGCCAATCCCATCTCGGGGATTCCGGAGATCACCTCCGGCACCCCGCCGGAGAGGGGAATCATCTCCCGGAGGACTCTTCACCGCCATGGTCGCCTCCGGAGTGATGAGTGAGTAGTTCACCCCTGGACTATGGGTCCATAGCAGTAGCTAGATGGTTGTCTTCTCCTCATTGTGCTTCATTGTCGGATCTTGTGAGCTGCCTAACATGATCAAGATCATCTATCCGTAATACTATATGTTGTGTTTGTCGGGATCCGATGGATAGAGAATACTATGTTATGTTAATTATCAAGTTATTACCTATGTGTTGTTTATGATCTTGCATGCTCTCCGTTATTAGTAGAGGCTCCGGCCAAGTTTTTGCTCTTAACTCCAAGAGGGAGTATTTATGCTCGATAGTGGGTTCATGCCTCCATTAAATCTGGGACGAGTGACGAGAAAGTTCTAAGGTTGTGGATGTGCTCGTTGCCACTAGGGATAAAACATTGATGCTATGTCTAAGGATGTAGTTATTGATTACATTACGCACCATACTTAATGCAATTGTCTGTTGTTTTGCAACTTAAAACTGGAAGGGGTTCGGATGATAACCTGAAGGTGGACTTTTTAGGCATAGATGCATGCTGGATAGCGGTCTATGTACTTTGTCGTAATGCCCAATTAAATCTCACTATATTTATCATATCATGTATGTGCATTGTTATGCCCTCTCTATTTGTAAATTGCCCGACTGTAATTTGTTCACCCAACATGCTTTTATCTTATGGGAGAGACACCTCTAGTGAACTGTGGACCCCGGTCCTATTCTTTACATCGCATACAATCTATCGCAATACTTGTTTTACTCGTTTTCTCGCAAACAATCATCTTCCACACAATACGGTTAATCCTTTGTTACAGACAAGCCGGTGAGATTGACAACCTCACCGTTTCGTTGGGGCAAAGTACTTTGGTTGTGTTGTGCAGGTTCCACGTTGGCGCCGGAATCCCCGGTGTTGCGCCGCATTACATTCCGCCACCATCAACCTTCAACGTGCTTCTTGGCTCCTCCTGGTTCGATAAACCTTGGTTTCTTTCTGAGGAAAACTTGCTACTGTCTGCATCACACCTTCCTCTTGGGGTTCCCAACGGACGTGTGTTAACTGCACGCATCACTAATCCTATAGTTGTAGGATTCCCTTTTTGTCTCCTATTTATTGTCGCTTTCGTAAGTTTATTTCTTAGTCATGTTGTAGTTACGAGGGTTGGGTTTCACTTGATACAACAAAATGTGAGACTATCTTTAGAAAAAAAACTTAATGAATGAATCACCTGGGTGGAATGGTTTTGACGCGTCATCAGAGTGCACTTTATGGTGGGGATTGCCACCCAGGATCAAAAGAGATTGGACGGGTTCTAGGTTGGTAGCTTCCAAGTACAACCACATGTCATATGGGTTCTGGCTTGGTTGAGTACGGCTTGGTTGAGTACGTTGCGGAACCTTGGCCTGACGTGACTAGCAAATGTACATATGTAGGTGGAACGAGTCCGGATCCAGGATCTAAGGTTCTGCTTCTCAAAGACCTTGTCTTAGTCTTCTCCCAACCATTCGAGCAAAATGAGCATCATGATGCGCAAGGGTTCGTTGAGTCATGTGGGGAAAGTGTACAAAATTCTACAGAGTGCCAAAACTAAGTACTTAGCCGTGTCACCAGTGATGGATAATACGAGCGACTGTACCTAGAGTTGTCTGGAAAATCTTTCTCATCCCAATTTTTCTAAGTAAAACTTGATGGGTTCAACAATGGTTAGTGGTCTCTTGGGTGATCCAATGATGAGTCCTTAGAATTATTTAAGAGCACCAAGGTGAACCAGTGTGTTCTTAGTATTTATTTTCTAAAAGGATGATTTTTTTTTGAACAAGTTAGGATAAAACTTGATTTCTGCAAACGAGCCTAAACTCGACCAAGCCATATATACATGTATATGTTAGGTTCCATTTGTGTCCACCAAAAAGTGACATCTTGCCAATACAATTCAAATGTAATGACCCTTCGTGGCTGTAACTTTACCTGTTGCAGGTTTCAATGAGTGAGTTTTGACGATTAGGGTTACAAGTCTATCATCAACATGCTCGCTTGTGTCACATGAAGATGAAGGACTCCATGCTATCCTGGGTCTGAGGCCCAAAAGAGGTCAGGTGGCGCGCCCAAACATGTAGGGCACACCACCCACCCTCTTTCGACCGTCGACCGTCCAGTCCACTTGATTCTTTCGCCCACCGATGTATTTTGACCTACAAATAAATAAATAAATATATATATATATATATGGCCCCGAAGAGTTCTCTGGAGTAGAGCGCCGTGATGGCGCGTGAACCACACGTCCGTTGGGAACCCCAAGAGGAAGGTGTGATGCGCACAGCAGCAAGTTTTCCCTCAGAAAGAAACCAAGGTTATCGAACCAGTAGGAGATGAAGGCCACGTGAAGGTTGTTGGTGGAGGAGTGTAGGGCGGCGCAACACCAGGGATTCCGGCGCCAACGTGGAACCTGCACAACACAATCAAAATACTTTGCCCCAACTTAACAGAGTGAGGTTGTCAATCTCACCGCTTGCTGTAAACAAAGGATTAAACGTATGGTGTGGAGAATGATGTTTGTTTGCGAAGAACAACGAGAGAACGAGTTTGCGTAGATTGTATTTCAGATGTAAAAGAATGGACCGGGGTCCACAGTTCACTAGTGGTGTCTCTCCAATAAGATAAATAGCATGTTGGGTGAACAAATTACAGCTTGGGCAATTGACAAATAGAGAGGGCATAACAATGCACATACATATCATGATGACTACTATGAGATTTACTTAGGGCATTACGACAAATAACATTGACCGCTATCCAGCATGCATCTATGCCTAAAAAGTCCACCTTCGGGTTAGCATCCACACCCCTTCCAGTATTAAGTTGCAAACAACAGACAATTGCATTAAGTATGTTGCGTAATGTAATCAACACAAATATCCTTAGACAAAGCATTGATGTTTTATCCCTAGTGGCAACAGCACATCCATAACCTTAGAATTTTCTCGTCATCGTCCTGCATTCAATGGAGGCATGAACCCACTATCGAGCATAAATACTCCCTCTTGGAGTCACAAGTATCAACTTGGCCGGAGCCTCTACTAGCAACGGAGAGCATGCAAGAACATAAACAACACATATATGATAGATCAATAATCAACTTGACATAGTATTCCATATTCATCGGATCCCAACAAACACAACATGTAGCATTACAAATAGATGATCTTGATCATGATAGGCAGCTCACAAGATCTAAACATGATAGCACAAGAGGAGAAGACAACCATCTAGCTACCGCTATGGACCCATAGTCCAAGGATGAACTACTCACGCATCAATCCGGAGGCGGGCATGATGATGTAGAGTCCTCCGGTGATGATTCCCCTCTCCGGCAGGGTGCCGGAGGCGATCTCCTGAATCCCCCGAGATGGGATTGGCGGCGGCGGCGTCTCAGTATGTTTTCTCGTATCGTGGCTCTAGGTAATAGGGTTTTCGCGACGGAGAGAATAAATAGGCGAAGGGGCAGAGTCGGGAGGCGCTCGAGGGGCCCACCCCATAGGCCGGCGCGCCCCCCCTCTTGGCCGCGCCGCCAGGTGGTGTGGGGCCCCCTTGGCCCCTCTTCGTCTCCTCTTTGGACTTCTGGAAGGCTCCGTGGAAAATAGGACCGTGGGCTTTTGTTTCGTCCAATTCCGAGAATATTTCCTGTGTAGGATTTCTGAAACCAAAAACAGCGAGAAACAGAACCGGCGCTTCGGCATCTTGTTAATAGGTTAGTGCCGGAAAATGCATCAAAATGATGTAAAGTGTATATAAAACATGTGAGTATTGTCATATAACTAGCATGGAACATAAGAAATTATAGATACGTTTGAGACGTATCAAGCATCCCCAAGCTTAGTTCCTACTCGCCCTCGAGTAGGTAAACGATAACAAGGATAATTTCTGAAGTGACATGCTACTATCATAATCTTGATCAATACTATTGTAAAGCATATGAGATGAATGAAGTGATTCAAAGCAATGGTAAAGATAATGACTAAACAACTGAATCATATAGCAAAGACTTTTCCTGAATAGTACTTTCAAGACAAGCATCAATAAGTCTTGCATAAGAGTTAACTCATAAAGCAATAGATTCTTAATAGAAGGTTTTGAAGCAACACAAAGGAAGATATAAGTTTCAGCAGTTGCTTTCAACTTCAACATGTATATCTCATGGATAATTGTCAATACAAAGTAATATGATGAATGCAAATAAGCAAGTATGTGAGAATCAATGCACACAGTTGACACAAGTGTTTGCTTCTAAGATAGAAAGAAGTAGGTAAACTGACTCAACATAAAGTAAAAGAAAGGCCCTTCGCAGAGGGAAGCGGGGATTACTCATGTGCTAAAGCTTTTTATTTTGAAAACATGGAAACAATTTTGTCAACGGTAGTAATAATTCATATGTGTTATGCATAAAGCATCCTATAAGTTGCAAGCCTCATGCATCGAATACCAATAGTGCTCGCACCTTGTCCTAATTAGCTCGGATTTCCATGGATTATCATTGCATTACATATGTTTCAACCAAGTGTCACAAAGGGGTACCTCTATGTCACCTGTACAAAGGTCCAAGGAGACAGATCGCATTTGATTTCTCGTTTTTGATAGATCTCAACTTGAGGACATCCATACCGGGACAACATAGAAAACAGATAATGGACTCCTCTTTAATGCTTAAGCATTCAACAACAGATAGTATACTCATAAGAGATTGAGGATTAATGTCCAAACTGAAACTTCCACCATGATACATGGCTTTGGTTGGCGGCCCAATGTTCTTCTCTAACAATATGCATACTCAAACCATTTAATCATGATAAATCACCCTTACTTCAGACAAGACGAACATGCATAGCAACTCACATGATATTCAACAAAGGTGTAACAGTTGATGGCGTCCCCGAAACATGGTTACTCGCTCAACAAGCAACTTATAAGAAATAAGATACATAAGCGACACATTCATCACCACAATAGTTTTTTAGGCTACTTTCCCATGAGCTATGTATTGCAAAGACAAGGAATGAAATTTTAAAGGTAGCACGCAAGCAATTTACTTTGGAATGGCAGAGAAATACCACATAGTAGGTAGATATGGTGGACACAAATGGCATGGGTTTTGGCTCAATGTTTTGGATGCACGAGAAGCATTCCCTCTCAGTACAAGGCTTTGGCTAGCAAGGTTGTTTGAAGCAAACACAAGTATGAACCGGTACTGTTCAAACACTTTTAACAGAAAATATCTAGACTTTTGGAGAGACCAATCATGCAAACCAAATTTCAACAAGCTCTATGGTAGTTCTTCACTAATAGGTTTAAACTACATGATGCAAGAGCTTAAACATGATCTACTTGAGAACTCAAATAAATTGCCAAGTATCAAATTATTCAAGACCATATACCAATTACCACATGAAGCATTTTCTGTTTCCAACCAAATAGCAATGAACGAAGCGGTTTTCAACCTTCGCCATGAACATTAAAAGTAAAGCTAAGAACACCAGTGTTCATATGAAACCGCGTAGCGTGTCTTTCTCCCACACAAGGAATGCTAGGATCCGATTTTATTCAAACACAAACAAAAATAAAAACATACAGACGCTCCAAGTAAAGCACATAAGATGTGATGGAATAAAAATATAGTTTCACTAGAGGTGACCTGATAAGTTGTCAATGAAGAAGGGGATGCCTTCGGCATCCCCAAGATTAGATGCTTGAGTCTTCTTGAAATATGCAGGGATGAACCACGGGGGCATCCCCAAGCTTAGACTTTTCACTCTTCTTGATCATATTATATCATCCTCCTCTCTTGACCCTTGAAAACTTCCTCCACACCAAACTTAAAACAAACTCATTAGAGGGTTAGTGCATAATCAAAAATTCACATGTTCAGAGAGGACACAATCATTCTTAACACTTCTGGACATTACCCAAAGCTACTGAAAGTTAATGGAACAAAGAAATCCATTCAACACAGTAAAAGAGGCAATGCGAAATAAAAGGCAGAATCTGTCAAAACAGAACAGTCCGTAAAGACGAATTTTTTAGAGGCACTTAACATGCTCAGATGAAGAAGCTCAAATTGAATGAAAGTTGCGTACATATCTGAGGATTACTCATGAATTTTCGCAGATTTTTCTGAGTTTCCTACAGAGAGATCTACTCAAATTCGTGACAGCTAGAAATCTGTTTCTGCGCAGAAATCCAAATCTAGTATCAACCTTACTATCAAAGACTTTACTTGGCACAACAATGCAATAAAATAAAGATAAGAAGAGGTTGCTATAGTAATAACAACTTCCAAGACACAAATATAAAACAAAAATTGCATAAATAAAATAATGAGTTGTCTCCCATAAGCGCTTTTCTTTAACGCCTTTCAGCTAGGCGCAGAAAGTGTAAATCAAGTAACATCAAAAGAAGAAGCATCAACATCATGATTCTCCTTAAGAACACAACTTGCCACAATAGGTACCTTAGATGCTCCATTATCTAAATTTCCCATAGTGGTACTAAGGGTTTTATCAATTTTAGGCTTATAATAATTCTTTGGCTTAGGCACCTTAGAGACATACATGAACTTTTGCTCCTTACCCACATAAGCTTTCTCCTTAAATTTAAGTGAAGAAAAATTTGAACACAAGGTTCCCATAGCTTTTTCAAGTTCACCAATCCTATGGGTTTGATTATCATGCATAGCATAAGTTTCTAAGACAGCAATTCTTTCATTAATTCCTCCTAGAGATTTATCAAGTTTATCAGTTGTTATCAAGTAATATTCCCAATTTAGTCTCAATACTTGGAAGATTTTTCTCTATGGCCTCCAACTTTTTCATGACATTCTCAAGAGAGGTTTCAATTTTAACTTCATTAACAGGTGGTATTCCAACTAGACTCTCAATAATGCATCTAGCTTCTAAAGCAGGAGTGCCTAGGAAATTACCTCCCGCAAGTGTATCAAGAACATACCTATTCCAGCTAGAGATGCCAACATAAAAGTTCCTAAGGAGAATAATAGTGGAGTGTTTCTTAGTGCACCTATGATGAGCATCGCTAATTCTATACCAAGCATCTTTAAAACTCTCTCCCCCTTGTTGCTTAAACGAACGAACTTCAACTTCAGGATTACTCATTTTAGCAAAATAATAAAAATAAACTAAGCAAACTAAATTAAATAAAGTAAATGCGAGTAACTAATTTTTTTTGTGTTTTTGATATAAAGAAAGCAAACAAGACAGAAAATAAAATAAAGTAAAGCAAGACAATAAACAAAGTAAAGAGATTGGATGTGAGAGACTCCCCTTGCAGCGTGTCTTGATCTCCCCGGCAACGGCGCCAGAAAACAGTCTTGATGGCGCGTGAAGCACACGTCCGTTGGGAACCCCAAGAGGAAGGTGTGATGCGCACAGCAGCAAGTTTTCCCTCAGAAAGAAACCAAGGTTATCGAACCAGTAGGAGATGAAAGCCACGTGAAGGTTGTTGGTGGAGGAGTGTAGTGCAGCGCAACACCAGAGATTCCGGCGCCAACGTGGAACCTGCACAACACAATCAAAATACTTTGCCCCAACTTAACAGTGAGTTTGTCAATCTCACCGGCTTGCTGTAAACAAAGGATTAAACGTATGGTGTGGAGAATGATGTTTGTTTGCGAAGAACAACAGAGAACAGAGTTTGCGATAGATTGTATTTCGGATGTAAAAGAATGGACCGGGGTCCACAGTTCACTAGTGGTGTCTCTCCAATAAGATAAATAGCATGTTGGGTGAACAAATTACAGTTGGGCAATTGACAAATAGAGAGGGCATAACAATGCACATACATATCATGATGACTACTATGAGATTTATTTAGGGCATTACGACAAATAACATTGACCGCTATCCAGCATGCATCTATGCCTAAAAAGTCCACCTTCGGGTTAGCATCCGCACCCCTTCCAGTATTAAGTTGCAAACAACGGACAATTGCATTAAGTATGTTGCGTAATGTAATCAACACAAATATCCTTAGACAAAGCATTGATGTTTTATCCCTAGTGGCAACAGCACATCCATAACATTAGAACTTTCTGTCACTGTCCCAGATTCAATGGAGGCATGAACCCACTATCGAGCATAAATACTCCCTCTTGGAGTCACAAGTATCAACTTGGCCAGAGCCTCTACTAGCAACGGAGAGCATGCAAGAACATAAACAACACATATATGATAGATCAATAATCAACTTGACATAGTATTCCATATTCGTCGGATCCCAACAAACACAACATGTAGCATTACAAATAGATGATCTTGATCATGATAGGCAGCTCACAAGATCTAAACATGATAGCACAAGAGGAGAATACAACCATCTAGCTACTGCTATGGACCCATAGTCCAAGGATGAACTACTCACGCATCAATCCGGAGGTGGGCATGATGATGTAGAGTCCTCCGGTGATGATTCCCCTCTCCGGCAGGGTGCCGGAGGCGATCTCCTGAATCCCCCGAGATGGGATTGGCGGCGACGGTGTCTCAGTATGTTTTCTCGTATCATGGCTCTCGGTAATAGGGTTTTCGCGACGGGGAGAATAAATAGGCGAAGGGGCAGAGTCGGGAGGCGCTCGAGGGGCCCACCCCATAGGCCGGCGCCCCCCCTCTTGGCCGCGCCGCCAGGTGGTGTGGGGCCCCCTTGAACCCTCTTCGTCTCCTCTTCGGACTTCTGGAAGGCTCCGTGGAAAATAGGACCGTGGGATTTTGTTTCGTCCAATTCCGAGAATATTTCCTGTGTAGGATTTCTGAAACCAAAAACAGCAGAAAACAGGAACTTGCGCTTCGGCATCTTGTTAATAGGTTAGTGCCGGAAAATGCATCAAAATGATGTAAAGTGTATATAAAACATGTGAGTATTGTCATATAACTAGCATGGAACATAAGAAATTATAGATACGTTTGAGACGTATCACGCCGCAGAAGACAAACACGAAAATAGAGGCTGCAGCAGCGAAGATTGGAGGGGAAACTCCGCCGGGATCAACGTTGCAGGGAGCTCCACCTTCTCCAACGTCTTCATCATCATCACCATGATCAAGGGGGAGTAGTCCACCTCTGGACTACGGGTTTGTGGCAGTAGCTTGATCTATTTCTCTCATGTTCTTCATAGTTGTTAGTGCTATATGAGCTGTCCTACATGATTATGGCCATATTTGTAATACATATGTGGTGGATCCTTATTCTATGATATTGTGTTATGAAATCTGATCATATTATGTGCAAGATGTATTCATAGATGCATATTATGTACCTCGTCCTTAAGTATTTTTTTCTGATCCAACATCTATGCAAGAGCGTGTGTGGGGTGATGTGTGTATTAGATGGAGTAGCATGGTTTTAGTGATTGGATAGTGACAACAAATTCATGATCTATTATGGTTTTGCCTTTTCTTTTGCTACCTCACTAGGGATAAACTGAATGCATGTGCTATGTTCGTCACGTGACAAAAGTGATGATCTTGTTTGTTCAAAATAGCATATTTGATATTCAAACATCATGTCAAATTACTTATAGCTATGCTCTCTTAATTATTAATACAAGATTGTATGAATTTTCCCTTTCTTGCGGAGTATAAGAGGGATGTGTTGCATCATCTCTATGTTAGGACGTGATGTCCATATGAATGCTTATCTTACTCATGTTATTTTTCTGCATCTTCATATCTCATTGATGAATTACTACATATCCACTACAACTTAAAAGAGAGAATAGTCAAGTGAACCCATGAACCTTGGTCCACTTTTTATCATAAGAAACAATTTTATATTGCTTTTATCTTTTTTTCCATTTGTTGCACTATTTTAATCCGAAAATACAAAAATATTTACTTTTATTATTTGCATCCAAAACACCCAAAACAATCAACTTTTTTTATTTTTTTACTTAGTTACTTTATTTTATCTAGTTTACTTATTTTATTACTACTTGTGTTTTATTTACTTACGCAAAACATTGTGCTTGACAACCACACGGTGGAGTTGAGAACACAAGACTTTTATTTTACTTTGCAGGATTGCTAGAAGAAGAGATGGAGAGAATATTGTTTGCTCAGTTTTCCGGGAGTTCGATATATATAAACCCTCAAGTAACCCTTGTGGGAAAAATAATTTATTGACACAACACTCTGCACTTGGAGTTCCAACGTCATCAGTGAGGCGTAATTCGAATCATGCCGCGGAGGTCTTCACTGAGTTAAGGTACTGCTTATGTAGAAAGGTATCTAATGCACCCGTCAGGATTTTTCATCATGTTGTTGCATCGTATACAACTGGTAGAGCGCCATGGAGACGAATGTCAGACCAATAGAGAGATCTAAAGGGTTTATCTTTACGTCTCAGACGTAGCATCTAGATTTAGACCTGCAGCAGATGCGATCTAGGCAATTGAGGAGATAAGAAATCCACACCCGATGTTACATAGGGTAAAATGTTTGTCTTGTAAATACGCTCAAATAGGTTTTGAAAGATTCATGTTATTAGGTGTGCGGCCAGCGTTTTCGATGGGAGTAGCCCTAGGTCTATGGGCGAGTGCTTGCATTCGTTCATAGACTTAAATTGTAGCACTCGAATAAAACTTCAACTCGAATTTCATATGTATGCTTCATCTACTTCTGTTTGGTAATACGCGTTCTCGTGGGTGCACCTCATTTTTGTCGACTCTGACATCGGGAATGACATAACAAAAGATGTCCCAGTACTACTCCGTCCAACTTCATAGGACATAACAGTGGTGACCCTTGTCAGAATGGTAACCATCACACACAACCATCAAGCTGACGTGACCGTTCGAAGAGCGCGGAAAACGGAATATGCCTCACAATAACTTCTCAATTTTTGCAAGGGTAAAATCAATGCTTTCATGATTTATTTCCATACTAACACGTGTTTCCTAAGATGAAAATCCGAAGGTGATTTTCATCCTTAGTGGTGTTTATAAAAAGGGGAAAGTTCCAGTCCAGCTGAAGCAGACGCCCGCCAAACCATCACTGCCACATCGATGTAGCAAGGACCACCGCTCCGTCTAGGGCCGCCATCCTGGCGTACGTGGGTCGACCGGCCGGTTGAAGGCGCCCCAGCCGCGTTGACCTTCCGCCGATGCCACCAGAGAGGAGGAGCACGCATGTCACCTTCGGTAGCAGGGCCCCCCGCCGCGGTGAGGCCCGACGGCAGCGGTGCCGAGGTGGGGGAGAAGCTGCCGGCGGCACAAGGGACGACCCCGGTGTCGCCTGGGTGCAACACGGGGGGTAAGGTTTGGTTTTCCAAGAGGCCATTGATTTTCATGTTGTTGTTGCTTTGAGATTACGCCCCTCTGATTCTGCAACGTAACTTACTTTATATCAAGTTATATTTTTTGAAGCTTGCCTGCGGATGTTTTTTTATACATGTCACAAATACGTACATTTAAGATCCATATTTCGTACACACGTTTACCTTTGTACAAATATATTTAAAAAATAAAGGCTAAAAATACGAATTGAAAAATGCATTGACTTTTTTCACGGCCTCACAACCTCACATCGGTGGCTTACCATTAGCTGCCATATTGAATTCAGTTGCCCTCCAGTCTACCGAATTTCTACTATTCACTTCGCAATCGAAACTCGTATCCGCATGGCTGGCTTCCGGCTCGTTTATGTGGTGACGCTGATGGTGACGAGTAGTCGTCTCCTCGGCAGTTCGGTACATCGACTTGGCGCGAAGAATTGTCAAAACAACGACACTGCTGACCAGGGCAAGCCTAGAAATTCTAGCAGCTACCCATTGTTGACTTGTTCCAAACGTCCATGTACGGAGTATGCAGTATGCGTAGCCGCTATAAATTTGGACCAAATCGAGCATGCATGACATTCGATCAAGTGAGCGAGCTAGCCTCAGTTGGACTCAGATTGTGAGCTAGCCATGACGAACGGATACGTGTTCCGCGAGTACATCGGCGCGCAGTTCACCGGCGTCCAGTTCTCGGACGTGCCCGTCAACGCCGGCGTCAGCTTCCACTTCATCCTCGCCTTCGCCATCGACTACCTGGCGAGCCAGTCGTCCCCGCCCGCACCGACCAACGGCGTCTTCAGCCCGTTCTGGGACACGGACAACCTCTCCGCCGCCGCCATGTCCGCCACGAAGGCGGCCCACCCGAACCTGAGCATCATGGTCGCCCTCGGCGGCGACACGGTGCAGAACACCGGCGTCAACGCCACCTTCGCGCCGTCCTCCGTCGACTCCTGGGTGGCCAACGCCGTCACCTCCTCTCGGTCATGATCAACCAGTACGGGCTCGACGGCGTGGACGTCGACTACGAGCACTTCGGCGCCGACGTCGACACCTTCGTCGAGTGCATCGGCCGCCTGCTCACGCAGCTCAAGGCGATCTTCCCCAACATCGCCACCTCCATCGCGCCCTTCGAAAGACCCGACATCCAGGAGTACTACCAGGCGCTGTGGAGCAAGTACTCCAACGTCATCGACTACGTCAACTTCCAGTTCTATGGATACGGCGCAAACACTAACGTCGACTACTACGTCAAGTTCTACAACGACCAACAGGCCAACTACCCCGGCGCAAAGGTCCTGGCCAGCTTCAAGACCGGCGACGTCACCGGGCTGCTCTCGCCGGAGCAAGGCATCAGCGCAGCCATGGAGCTGCAGCGGCAGGACAAGCTGCCGGGACTCTTCATCTTTTCCGCGGACAGCTCCAAGCTCGAAAGCTACGGGTTTGAATATGAGACCAGGGCGCAGGTCATCATCGCAAACCATTGACGGATGGGCATTTCACACTCTATATGCACCTGGATAAGCCATGTGTCCGGTTATGTACGTACTCAAGTTTGAACAAGCGGCACCTCATTTTCAATAAAAATAAAAAAGAAAGAATAAGCGGCACCTAACCGCCGGTTTGCCACATATCAGCATTCTCCGTGTGCCTTCTAGTTTGCACTGAATTCCACTGAAGGGCTTAATGGCAATTGGCAACCAATAGGCATCAACAAGGTTTAAAATAACCCGTTATTTCTTTACTAATAACGTGATATACTATCTCCGTTTCAATGAATAAGACGCACATGTATCTATGGTATCTATGTCCGTGTCGTTGCAAGGCAGCTGCATGCCTAGCCACGGCATATCTGGTTCAGTCCAAGCATACCAAGGCCATCGAAGAATCATAGAGCTCTGCCGAACTTCTCGATGCTGAAAACGCCTAGGCCGCCAAGCTCCTTTGCCCGGCATATGGTGGCCCAATTTACCAAGGCATGCGTACATGCTCCCGGCGCCACCCCCGGCTTCATCCAAATGAACCTCCTTTTGATATTCTTTATTTTTTTTAATGATCCACTTAGGAAGCTTGAACACGGCAAGGTGGTAGATGAACCAAATCCAACTTCTTTTTATAGTGAGGACAATGGCTGTCACATGGAGATGTAATGAACAACTGAAGACCCTTGTTTAAATTGTTAAGGAAGAAACGAAGTCCTAGAGTCAACTTTTTATTCTTGACGGTGTATGCACATGCTAGTGATATGGGACTGTTTGGAGCGCGTGAATTTATGACATACAGTTAAAAAATTCTATAAAAGTCACCAATAAATTATTTGCAGGCTTCGATACATATGAGAGATCACGATGCAAATTTGTACAGCAACAGATGGCCATGTAATATCTAAAATGAGCTCACGAAACGTACAACAATCCATCGTCGTCCAGCCCGGTTAGGATACCTGGCTTTCACCCAGGCGACCCGGGTTCAAATCCCGGCGATGGAGACTTTTTATTTTGCACAGCACCATATGGAGCAGAAATGAAATATATACTATTAGCTCAAAGAATCATCAACAATCCATCGTCGTCCAGCCCGGTTAGGATACCTGGCTTTCACCCAGGCGACCCGGGTTCAAATCCCGGCGATGGAGTATTTTTTTTTCTTCTACTTCGTCCGTGTCATTTTTATTACTCTCTAAGGCGGCCTTGTTCAGGTGAAATTTCACTTAGGCCCTTTCTTTTGGATTTTTGAAGTGACTTTTAGGTTTCTCACCACATAAGTTCAAAAAAAGTGTGTGCTTATGTTTAGCTTCTCCCCCATCAACTTGAACTTGTGCAAAATTGGTGGCCTAGAGAAGCGTTTGGAGGTCAGCTTCCCGAGCTTCTCAATAGTAACCTCAATGGGTACCAAAAAAGGCTCCTATTTTTCGCTCATATAATGGAAGAAGTGCCACCATGAAACTGGACAGTTTTTCTCTCATTTCTCTTCTGTTTGACCCAGTCATACAACCACATGCTCTGTTTCCTCTGTCTACCGAGCATGTCGTGCGTAGTTGTTGTCCCGAGAGTTACAAAATAGCATCTCTTTGTGTTCTTGGGTGGATAGGAAGAGGGCTTTGTGTTATACTATCAACCATATTGTCACCAAGGCCACTGAGTAAGGTCGACTACACACCCCCTTCGTGGAAGAGCGGCGATGGAATACACCTCCTTGTATGCATCTTTGTAGCACCGATAAGAGAGGACATTTCTTGCCTTGCTTTCCATCCTTTGTAGCTTTGGATACCTCCCCGGTTTCACCCCAACCACTAAAAGCCTCTTGGCTCTCATATAATGTTGTGACATAGATCTTGATGACGTTCTTCAACCATCCTCGGCCATGAGAACCACCTTTCAATGCGCTATTCGGGTCTCCCTTTGAGTGTCACTAGACTTAAAAGAGCGGATCTCCAACACTTGGAGGATAAAATTGTTGGCAAGTTTGTCTCCGGCACTTGGAAAAATGTAAACATGGTCTGGAGAATGGTGTTGGTTCGCGTTGTCCTCACATTGCATGCCATTTATCCTATCACATCCATTGACCTACTCAAGGAAGCCATATAAAAGATCATTGCCCTCTTCGTGCATATTTATGGGTGGGTTGCAATAAAGTTACTGAAGGCAAGTGCGAGGTAAATTGGGAAAAGGTGTTTTGCCTCACAAAGTTTGGCAGCATCTGTATTTTGCATCTTGAGAAGTTTGTCGTTGCCCTAATGCTAAGAAGGCTTTGGCTTGAATGGACCGACGAAACAAGTATTGGGCTTGGCAACCCATGTCACAAGGAAGACATGAAGTTTTTTGCGGCCACCACTTCTGTCACGCTAAAAAATGGAGAAAAGGCAAAAGTTTGGACTTCCCCTTGGTGGCCTTTTCCCAAGAGACTTGGCTCCCACTAAGCTTTTCAAATGATCTAAGCGGAAGAATTGCACCGTCAAAAAGGTTCTTAATACCAACTATTTGGTATATCAAATAAATATCTCATAAGACTTTGTCTTGGGCCACGTAGAAGAGTTTGTCAAGCTTTGCGGGTTGCTTTTTTATGTTCATCTTGCTTATGATGTTCCTACACAATTCACTAGAAGTTCACAAATGATAGAAAATATTCTACCTCCACGGCATACAATATGCAATTTAAGTCTACCACTCTCAATGGCGTGGTTTGGAAAGTTTGGGCTCGCCTAAAATGCAAGTTTTTTTATTGGTTGGTCAGAGAACATATCTAGTGATACCATACCTTATTTGATACCATGATACCACTCTTCAAATTTTTAATTTTTAATGTCAAAAAATTCAAAATAAAAATTTTGGGTGTTCACAACATGTGTCTCTACATGCCCTGTAACTTTCATAACCAAATTCATAATACCCTAAGAGAAGCAAAAAATGACCAATCAAGCATGAATAGTGTCACATAAAGACAAACATACAAAATGCCACTATTCACATAGCATTTGTCTTTTTTGTTTCTCTTGGTGTATTTTCAATTTCGCCGTGAAAATTCTAGAGGATGTAAATACACATCTTGTCAACAACCACAAATTTGTTTTAAACTTTTTTGGCACTTACAATTTAAATTTTATGAAGTGGTATCATGGTATCATGTGAGGTGTGGTATCACTAGATATTTTCCCGTGGTTGGTCACAAAATAGGATCTGGACAGCCATAGACTTCAAGGTAGCGGGTGGGAAAATTGTGCCCTATGCAACCAAGTCTAAGAATAATCGTCAGCACCCATTTTGTACAAGTCTACGTTACCACACAGATTTGGAAAGAAAATCGCTCCTGGTGGGTATCCATGATAGGCCTCTGGGCTCTGGAGTGTTTGGCAAACCATCCATCGATGATTAGTTGACAAACATTGACATAGGAAGCATTTACTCCCTCCATCTCATTGAAGTTGTCTTAGATTTATAAAATTCAGATGTATCTAGACCATGGAAAAAAATAGCGCGCTATTCCAACGCTAATAGCACGCTATAGCATATCTGGAGAGCCGACGCTACGCTATTTCGGCGCTATAGCGCGCTATTCGCGTTAATAGCACGCTATAGCATGCTAATAGCGTATTTTTAGACCCACGCTATTTTGTTATAGCGCGCTATTTT
>NC_061514.1:183189157-183204941 GCF_022539505.1 Lolium rigidum | reverse complement strand
CAACAAGTCCACCCCCGTACGGTGGTGGTGGTGGCGGTGGCGGTGACGGTGGCGGTGGCGGTGACGGTGGCGGTGGTGCTTCACCTAATACACCTCATTCACGTCGGCCCGACGCCGCCCCCGGTCCTCGTCCGGCGGGTGATCGGACACCGGTACCGCCCCCAATCCACCTCCGGCGAAGAAGCGTAGCAGTCCTCGGGTTATTAACCCGGACCCTTACGTACCTAAGAAAACAAAGGTACCAGAGGTATCACTGAAGCCTCTCCCCACGAGGCCTTGGGAAAGTAGTGCCGAGGAAGTCGAGGCGGGCGCGGCTGCTGATTTAGAGAAATGGAAGGCGAGCGTCAAGAAGAAAATAGAGGGCGAGCCCAAGCCAGTATATTCTGACAAGGAAAAGCAGTGGGCTAAGTCATTTTTGAACACACCGTCCCAAGCCGCGAAGAATCTGCCTGACGACTATTTACGTGAACTTCGTAGGCAAGCACTCGCGTTCAAGAGGAACCAAGAGTCTGCGGAGAAGAAAGCCTTGGAGGACGAGGGCGAGACAAAATTAGAAAGGGGGAAAGAAGTTGCCCAGCTCGGGGAACAAAGTAAACAATCGATCGCCCCGCTCATAGTGCAAGCCGCCGGTCCGGATGCCCCCGATATCATAGCAGCTGCGGCAGCACATGGATTGACTGTAGAAAGTGCCAGAGAACAAGCGGCCGACTTAGGTATCACTCTTCGTGCACTGTTAGGCCTTGATGAGGCGCCAATGAAGGCCGTAGTATTTACATATGTGAAGAATGGCCCTCTCATCGAGCCTGCGCAGGAAGAGGATCTACCTCGACAAATGAAAGGTCTGGTAAATTGGTACAAGGGTTACATAAAACATAAAGACGCCAAAGACTATATCTATGCGGAAGTTAGATATGAGCATCACTTCAAACGTTACTGGGTACAAATTCCTCCGAGTGAATTGTTCCAATTGTTCAATCTGCGCGACCTCGACAAATCTATCATCAGTTGCTACGTTCTGTAAGTGATTTATTAATTTCTACCCCATCTCGTTCATTGCCTGCACTATATATATATATATATATATATATATATTGTCCTAACTATCTTGTTGTGTACGCTATTATGCAGAATGAAGAAGCGGGAAATGCGAATAAGGAACATCCATGATGTTGGGTTCATTGACCCACACATCGTTAATTCATATGTGTTAGAACACCACCCCGCCGACGTGGAGGAAGACCTGTGGCGGTTTATTAGAAAACAACAACAGAAAAGTGATATTCTATTTCCTTACCATTTTGGGTGAGTGTTTCTGTCTTGAGCACATTCTCTTTTGTTTACTCCATGCATGGTATGTGGCTAATCGATGAGTTATGCATGACCTGTGCATGTATCGTGTCCGCAGGTTCCACTGGATTCTTATGGTAATTAAAGTTCAGGCCTCCTCAGCTCTCGTCCACGACTCTCCGAATATGGATCCGGCGCTTTGGGGCGACATGAGAAAAATGATGCAAAAGTAATTATTTTCATTCATTTGCGCTCTATATCGATCGGCCTATTTCGTTCATCATTTCCTAATATCAAGTAACTAATTAATAACTCTCTTGTTTATTTAATTTTCTTTGCCTCGTAGGGTTTGGAGACGGTTCGTAGATACCAAGGTCGGTGAATTCAAAAAAGAGCTAAATTTTAAAATGGCAGTGCGGACGACTGGGGATACTCAGCCACCGGGGACCAATCTATGTGGATACTATGTTTGTGAGAGGATCCAGAGATACTGCAATGAGCGGAACCAGAAGTGTGAGAACAACATCCTGAGGAATAACCTCCGGAAGACGCTTAGTCTAGAAGCTCGCTTCCGACCACTTCAAGAGGAACTAGCTGGATGGTTGGCGAGGGAAGTCATCGATCCTAGAGGAGAACACTATTACGATGACGTAGAACTTTATATGCACCAGAATTTGTAACTAACTTGTTCAAAATTGTATATGGTCATCCGATATTGAATATATATTGTATATGGTCATCCGATATTGAATATATATTGTATATTCCTCTTGAATTCTTTTTGGTTCTAATTTCAAATTTGTTTGAAATTATACATTCATATGCATGTATGTATACAGTACCGTAGAATATGTGAAACTCCTTCAAAATTAAAACCCAAAAGAAATAAAATAATACAAATTAAAAAGAAACCAGATTTAGGGGGAGGGGGCTAAACCCTAAACCCTGCGGAGGCCTTTAGTCGCGGTTGGCCAGAAGAACCGCGACTAAAGGGCCTCCGCCCTGGCGCTCGCCTGCGGCCCACGTGGACGGGCCTTTAGTCGCGGTTTGTAAGGAACCGCGACTAAAGGGGGGGGGCTTTTAGTCGCGCTACTTTGGTCGCGGTTGCGCCACCGCGACTAATGGCAGTTGCCAACCGCGACCAAAGCCACTTTTTCCACCAGTGTCAATTTCACATGATTTACACATTAACCTCGCCACAACTATAGTGGTAACAACTTCTTCTAAACAATTCTATCTGTCGTGGTACCTGCACAACAATGGACTTTTAACCTGCAGATGGAAGAAAATAAGTTCAGTACCTTCCGGTTACACATCAGTTTAAAAATTCAGCGCATCATGCTCACATAAGATCAAAGAAATTCAGCGAGTCTATAAATACAAGAAATAAAAAAACATTTATGGTTCAAAGATAGAGAGAAGTATGTTTGAGTTTGCAGATTAGATGAAAGTGTGGGTCGATTAGGCTCAAGATTTTTTTTGGAAATGCAGCATACGTAGCTGGTTCAAAATGAATAAAGATATTGTTTACATCCATCTTTCCCAAGGATTGATTAATTTATTCTAGGACATACCTGATCCAGCAATTAGCACACCTTATGAGCACGAGTACCATGAAACCTGCATTAGAAAGACAGAATATTCGAGAGATATTTGGGGGTGACTAGTTCCTGTTTTGACACCATACCACGAGTTAGGGCGACCGCCGAAGGAAGGACATCAATGTCGGCAACCGCGAGTATGGCGAGAAACGCCACAGCTTCCGACGACCATGATTCCACGAGCCGCGATGATGATGATAAACTGCTCAAACGAACAAGACAACACAGCCACTTCTAAATCAGAGTACGCACATCCGGAGTCACTGCTACGGTCGAAACACACACTACGATGTTTCAGAAAAGCATGGTCAAACATACCCAAGAATATGTCGTAATATAGGGTATGTATATACCTAGAAATATCTTGGCTATGTACATATATACCTAGGTTATTCACAAGCAGGTTAAATTACAGTTTTCAGGCAATTTGTATACCTAAGATATTTAGGGTATGTATACACCAACAATTTTTTTGATTGTATGAAATTAAATTTCTACGTGTGTACATATCAAAGATTGTTCTAGGTATATCGTAACCTAGAAATTACGGGTATGATACAACCAAGAAATATCACATACCCAGGATTTTTCTAGGTATCATAGTAAGATATTTCCCACGACGGCAATATACCGCAGAGCTTCGCAACGCTCCCTATGAAACCTAACGGTCATAAAAAAAACATGGTTGCACGCAACCGAAACCCATCCAATACGGTAAACTCCAGGCATGTCGTCTATTTGGAATTTATCGGAGTAGGCTTCCGGAACTCGAGAGATATACTTGGATATCGTATCCAAACCACAACCCCTTCTACCGGAGAAGCACGCATGCAAGCGACGTTGGGTAGCCGACCCGTGGGAGCTCGTGGCGTCGTCGTTGTGGCATATGCCAACCACACACTTAGACACCATCCAGTTCTTGCGGAAGCCTGTGCGAGCCAGCGATGACACACCATCATCACATAATATTGCATTTTGGTTTTCATAGTTAAAGTAAATTCAAACATTTTAGTCCAGGTTTTCCCTAAGTATCGAGTACCTAACGACTTCAAAAATTATAAAATAAGAAGGACGAGCCATATGTTTTGTTATGGTTACTTGATCTTCTGCCGCGTTTAACCGCATTTTCTTAGGACAGACACATATAGAGATACCTATATGATGGTAATGAAGTATCAAATACGCCTCCATGGTAACCTAGGCATGATCCCCATATATTCTAGGTATCAGAACACATACCCACAAATAATACATATAGTTCAATATTGCTCTTGGTATCATACTGACCTAAAATTACCATATATACGCTAGGTATCGAGTACCCGTCGACTTTGATGTCCTGCACACACCCTGCTCAGTAGAAAAATTATAAATAACAAGGACTAGTATTTTTTTTGTCTGATTGTTTAATCTGATGTCCCAATTACTCTTATTCCTATGATTTGATATGTACACATATTTAAATTATGATATTCAAGGTATCAAATACACGTCGATGATAACCAAGGTATGATACCTAAGGTCTTTCAACTATCGGATCGGATACCCACCAACAATTAATACAAATGGTCATATATGACTGTACATATGAGATACACATCAACAATGATGAGATACCCATAAAATTTTCAAATATACGACTTGTACCATACTCGCATATTTCTGGTATATACCCATGTCGTTGTTATTTATCATAACCTAATACAAATTAGGTATCATACTGCAACTCGTCTATACACGAAAAATGTGTGGTACCCACATACCAAAGACTCGAGTGTACACTCAGGGCATATAATGATGTGAAATGATTGTATACACCTCGCAACTGATATATAGACTTGAGTGTAAACAAACGGTATATACCTACCATATAATAATCGTACTCCTGCCAATTATAAAAATATGACATACCAAGAACGGTAAACTTATCGAGTGCACATAATTCACAAATTCAACGTAACATACTTGAGGTATACGTACCCAAGTTACACATAATCAAGTTGTACATACCCGAATACCTTGGACTTCTTGTAGCGAAGTTGCACCTACCCAAGTATACGTACACGAGGGAGCTCGCGACACCATCCTCATATTGAATATTGGTTTTGTTATCTAAATTAAGTTTGCGTGTATACATACCCAACTTACACATACCCACGTTATTCATACCCTAGGTATGCATACATACTCAAGGTATGACATACCCAAGTTATCCATATCTAAGAATTTACATACCGTAGTTACATGTGTTGAATTTTTTTACATATCTGAATTATACCCAACTTACACATACCCACGTTATTCATACCCTAGGTATGCATATACAATACATACTCAAGGTATGACATACCCAAGTTATCCATACCCAAGTACCTAAGGTATATTTGTTTGTTTGTTTGAAAGTAGCTAAGGTATATGTACCTGGTTTATACACATGTACTCTGGAGTACCTGATAAAAAATTAATACTAATTAACTACGTAGGTATGACCGACGTATCAAATGGCATTAATGCATCTAGCTCATCCAAAAGGCGTATATTTTTTTTAAAAAAACTTGATACGGTAGGAGATAATACTAGTGCTTTATGAGAACATTATATCCTTCCATGTATAGCTCGTGTGACCACACCATGATATAATTTCGAAATTTGGTATACCAAATCTGCACATGCCCATGCGTGCATACTCCATATTTAGAGAGCGACGTGGCTCTTATAGGAAAACATTAATTGCCACCATAGAATCTGGTGGGTTGCTTATTTATTTGTTGCAGTTACAGGAAAACTTAATTGACAACGTAATGACGGATGTGGCGCGCCACCAATCAAAGGGTAATTCTCATGCAAAAAAAAAAAAAGAAGTTGCTCGCACTTAGTGAATGCAAACAGGTTGACCCGTTAGTGTGCATACCTATTCTGTTTGCTCTCATCTAGATGCAATCCAGGAAGTATTTATCCTATATATATATATATATATATATATATATATATATATATATATATTTGTAGGTCAAAATACATCGGTGGGCGAAAGAATCAAGTGGACTGGACGGTCGGCGGTCGAAAGAGGGTGGGTGGTGTGCCCTACATGTTTGGGCGCGCCACCTGACCTCTTTTGGGCCTCAGGCCCAGGATAGCATGGAGTCCTTCATCTTCATGTGACACAAGCGAGCATGTTGATGATAGACTTGTAACCCTAATCATCAAAACTCATTCATTGAAACCTGCAACAGGTACAGTTACAGCCACGAAGGGTCAATACATTTGAATTGTATTGGCAAGATGTCACTTTTTGGTGGACACAAATGGAACCTAACATATACATGTATATATGGCTTGGTCGAGTTTAGGCTCGTTTGCAGAAATCAAGTTTTATCCTAACTTGTTCAAAAAAAAATTTCATCCTTTTAGAAAATAAATACTAAGAACACACTGGATCACCTAGGTGCTCCTAAATAATTCTAAGGACTCATCATTGGATCACCCAAGAGACCACTAACCATTGTTGAACCCATCAAGTTTTACTTAGAAAAATTGGGATGAGAAAGATTTTCCAGACAACTCTAGGTACAGTCGCTCGTATTATCCATCACTGGTGACACAGCTAAGTACTTAGTTTTGGCACTCTGTAGAATTTTGTACACTTTCCCCACATGACTCAACGAACCCTTGTGCATCATGATGCTCATTTTGCTCGAATGGTTGGGAGAAGACTGAGACAAGGTCTTTGAGAAGCAGAACCTTAGATCCTGGATCCGGACTCGTTCCACCTACATATGTACATTTGCTAGTCACGTCAGGCCAAGGTTCCGCAACGTACTCAACCAAGCCAGAACCCATATGACATGTGGTTGTACTTGGAAGCTACCAACCTAGAACCCGTCCAATCTCTTTTGATCCTGGGTGGCAATCCCCACCATAAAGTGCACTCCGATGACGCGTCAAAACTATTCCACCCAGGTGATTCATTCATTAAGTTTTTTTTTTAAAGATAGTCTCACATTTTGTTGTATCAAGTGAAACCCAACCCTCGTAACTACAACATGACTAAGCAATAAACTTACGAAGGCGACAATAAATAGGAGACAAAAAGGGAATCCTACAACTATAGGATTAGCATAGCATATACTTTGATAAAAACAACCTACTCATGCAACTTCTTCTAAGAAAAACTACATGCGTTGAAAACAGCAGGACATGAGTGACACTTGCCTCTTCTTGGTAGTCGATGAGCGTTCTCTGCTCTCAACCAAACACGCAGCTCTCCGTACAAGCTATAAGATATAAAATAACACAACATAAACACACGTTCCAACAAAATCAAGCAAGACAAACAAAGGATTTTTTATATTTGTTTTAGATTATTCTTCATTTTTCTTAGCGATCAATGGACAAGAAGGTTGTGACATGACTTTGCCTTGATAGGGTTGAAGAGGTTGAATGGTTAAGTCAAAACTTAGAAATG
The DNA here is from genome assembly GCF_022539505.1 of Lolium rigidum. NCBI lineage: Eukaryota > Viridiplantae > Streptophyta > Magnoliopsida > Poales > Poaceae > Lolium > Lolium rigidum. The sequence continues at coordinate 183,197,588 of NC_061514.1, read as the reverse complement.
AAAGGATGTTGTAAATGACTCGATATTCCACACAAGACATGATTTAGAAATGGCTAAGTCCCGAATGGGGGTTTCTGAAATGTTAGAGGGTGTTAACACTTAGCAAAAAAATTAAAAGACAAAAGTAAGGCTTGGTTGAGAGGTTAAGTAAATTAAGTCATGAGGTTCATCTTTCTTTCATCTTCTCTTTATTTTTAAATTCCTTCTCCTCGAGTATTTGTTCTTCTTTTCTTGGACATCTCGTCTTAAACTCTTAATCTTGCATCTTCAAACTTCTTTTCCTTGTCATGGGCACCTAGCTCCTTGTTGAGAATTTCTAAGTCTTTGAAGTGTTGTCTCACAAGCTTGGGTTGAGGATTTAGAGAGATGAGTAGTTAGATAATTTATAAGGCATGCAATTTATCTCTTCATCATCTTGTTCTTTCTTTGAAGTCATTCCTTCGCAGTCTTGATCATCTTTGTCTTCTCGTCAACTTTTGTTACACTTCTTGTCTTGCATTCAACTCTTTGCCTTCTCTTCAGCTTCTTCTTGAGACTTGGTGTTTTCTTCGTGCTTCTCCATGGTCTTGAGACGAGATAGAAAACTACTTAGAAGAATTATGGTAGGATAGAATTTAGAATTTTGTAGTTAGGCATAGAAATTTTTCACTAAGTCATAGGTAGAGTTAGATGATCTTTAGGACTTATAGAAAAATTTAAAATGATTCTGGTTGATACATCTTTTCATATGATCCAATTTTTTCAAAAGTAACTATCTTGAAATTATTTATAGGATTACACCTATGATGAAAATACTCAAATTCACATATTTTTAAATAGTTCAAAAGTCAAATTTTATTATTCCAACGTGTTGTTCATATTTTTGTGAGTTCAAGGGTGGATAAATAGATCAAAAGATATTGATTTTACAAGACTAAACATTTTATCAGCACAATGATAATAATGTCCGAAAAGTTATCAGAAAAGGTTGCTTGGATGGAAAAACAATGTACACGCAAGTTTTTGAGAATTTAATTATAAACTCAATGCTAAAAGGATCTTCTAAAACCGAGCTTGAAATATAAAGATATCAATTTCTAAGTTTTGTTGTGAGGTAGTACAACGCATGCAATCAATCGATCAGCACATGCGCCGACGTGACTGTCAGTAAGATCGACATTCAGATATAAACCTAACAGTCTACGATGGATCTATATCGATTAGTCAAAACTGTACGACTTGTAAGCACAAAACGATATGAAATTTGTAAGTTTATTATTATGTGAAACCGATCGATCACATATACTTGCGCGTGAAAGAAATAAAACTTGAGTCGGTTGAGTACACAGATGAATTGACTTGTGATAATGGTGAGGCGTACGGGTGGCCGCACGTACTGCTGCTGCTCGGGAAGATGATGATGGCGGACTGGGACGTGGTCGAGAGGCAGCGCGTCACACGGTCATGGTAGTGTACTCTCTGCAACGACTCCTTTCTCGAATCGGTGGCGACGTTGCCGCCGACGGTGACTCGGGCGGCACGACTAGCGACAAGAATATGACGCATGACCTTGTCCAGGAGGTAGACGACGATTAGTAGAGTCTACTGTGAAAAGTAATTAATCGAGATGAAGGCCACCGGAGATGACGTACCGTCGATGTGAACTCTGATGATGCCGCGACCAACAACGACGAACTGATGCATCACCATGTCCTGGAGGTATTCATCGAAGAGGGGATTCTCCAGATGTGGATATTTGAAGAATAGAAGAATACTTTATTGTCCAACCAAATAAATAGTAAATGGTTTATGCACTTTGGTTTATGCGGGTACTTGGGCAATACTTTGCAAAGTTAAATAAAAACTTTTACGGTTTCAAACCTTACAACTAAAATTGGTTTGGTCTAATATACTTTGAATCAAAATATGATGAAAATTTTATTTTGGGTAATAACTTTTGAAAATCTGAAAAGTTTTATTTGCTTGTGAATTTCATTCAAGACAACCATAGAATTTTATTTTAATTCGACACTCCAAAAGTAGGTCAATTTCTGGATGTGACATAACTAAACGGGGTATTATTTGTAGATAAACCCCAATAACAAGGTGGACTTGGGGTTGAAAATCTTGAGATAAAAAATTCTTAATCAACAAAACACTTTTGAATAAAGAGGGTATTTAGAAAGTACCACTCCATGATAAATATCTCTATGGAAAACTTATCAAAAGTGTCAAAACCCTACCGCCTTTCCCTTTTGGAAAGGTCTCGTGAGGGTTAGGGAGGATATCTTTAGCACATAAGTCTTTTATGTTGGAAACATGACTAGAACTCGCTTTTGGAAATGACAAACTTCTAGTAATACGTTTCAGTATACAACATTGTTCAAAGAAAAAAATACTACATTAGCGAGGTGTTAGGAACATCTCTGTTGAATATTGCATTTAGAATATTGCTAACCGGCGCAAATGGGCTTCCTGGTTATACATGCGAAGGCTGATGTCTGTTTGTCGAAATATAGAGTGAGTCTAATAGGTTTTGATGGAAGATTCATGCCACAAAAGCTTTCACGGTCAAATTCATGTATCTTGATATGATAAATGATTCGCATAACTTTCCCAATAAGTTATCTAGAAACTTAAAGTACCACCAAAGATAATGATCTTCTTGTGATTTCTTGGTAAAGTGGCAATTCTAACTAAGGACAATCTAGCGAAACATCGGTGTATGAAATAAAAATGTTGTTTTTCTTGAGAAAGATGAAAAATACAAAATTTATTTTCTCATCTCCGTTAGCAGAATTAATATGGCGTATAGTTTTTTTCGCCTTTAATATTCCACCACCTATCAACATTACAAATATGCTTAGGAATTGTTTGAACAGCCTTAGTAACAATCCCAAAGCATAAATATAGGTAGGAGTATTGTTTTTGAAAATAAAAAAGTTTTCAACACTTTGCAGGTTATCCGTATGTGTTGTGCGGAGGCACGATGTACATTTGGTTTTAAGTACAACCAACTAGCGGCGGTTGCATGGGGTATCTTCAACCAAGATGGTTGACGGATTAAACGATTGGCAATGTATAAGGGTTTATTGTAATCTTTTTGTGGATTTATTTATTTTGTTCACTAGATCGAGTTTATTCAAATTGTATTTGGATGATACTTGGCAGTAATATTTGGCTGTACGTGTGCACCCATCGGTGCAGAGCCTAGGAGGTTTCCCTCCTTTTCGAAATATTAACCATAAAAAAAATACAGAATACCCAATTGGAAACTTACATATTGGTGCAATGATGTGAAAAAATAACTTATCTGAGGGACTTCGAAGCCATGTGAAAAATAATGTCGTTCATTTACGAACTTGCAAAGCAGGGAAAGAAATATATAAGACAACCATCGCTTTTGTGCTGACTGCGTGCTTACATTGTTACACAACACATGTGCCATATCTTTGCGACCAACACAAATCAGTAAACCTGGCCATTGTTTTTTTCCCTTGCGAAAGCTGTTCTTTTTCTCACACGAGGCATAACCCACAAAAGAAAAAGAATAAAATTGTTGAAAGGTGCAAGAACCCACTAATTGTTTCCTTAATTAAACTTGAATGAATTAAAATATGAGACAAATAATTCAACAACATTTAATCTGCAGTACTACTAAAGACAACTCATGACCACATGACCATGTGATTTGTTTGAGTTCATGAATTCTCTTTATATGATTATATATCTTGTTTAACGACCATGTTGCTTCAATGTCACATTCCATCGACATGCGCTTCATGAACATGAAGATCATGTTCTCTCAACTTGTATTTGCTCGGAGACGAGCAAAGGTCTCGGACAATCGAGTTTATGTATCCAAGCAATTTGGAAGGAGAAAAGGAAGAATAAATTCCAATGCCAATATGTTCACACATGAAGAACTCATCTTTGCTACGGAAAGGTAATAGTTTTGTTGTTCTTCGACAAAATCTCCTATAGAATCTTTAGAAGCCACAATACTTTTTCCATAACTAATTCATGCAAATCCCCTAGTGGTAAAATCAAGTTTTTAAAACTGCTGCGTACAACGCTTGCCTGAAATATTGTACCATTTCCTATCTTTTGGTGGAAAGATTATTGGAAGCAAAAAAAAAGAGCTTCTTTCCACTCACATTTGTGTCTTTGTTGCCCCTTTAAAGGTTAAAAAACGTGTCTGCCTTTTTTGCACAATAATAATATGCCTGCTGTTCGTGTAGTGCAGTAATTGAAACCCTTTTGTTCTTTCTCCCTTTTGAGCCCTTTTGGCTTTTGTTGCATGGGCCTTTCATTTTGATCTCTTCAGTATATCCTTTTCCGTTCGTGTTTTTTTATGCCTGTCTCTGTTTGGGCGCACGTATCATTGACCTTTTTTTTTGGCTTTTACGTGCATGCATCAATGCATGCAAAGGCAGGAGCACGGTTCCCAGTGACGAATGCGTATTCTAACGAGCTCGTTGTGTTAAGATCTAATAATGGAGTAACAAGGTTCAGGTAGGCTAATTAAACTGGAGTTGCTGTTTTTTTGTTGTTGTTGCGGGAAGTAGGAACTGTGTTGTCGAGTGCAAATGAGAGGATGAGACTTTAAGGTTTTTGTTTTTCCAGGTTTCAAGTTTTATGTGTAGATCAAGCATGCATGTTTAGGACTAAGTGTGAAAAATGTGAACAGTTTGGTATAACTATCTAGTTAGACAATAAAATATGAAGTAGAGCTATTTATTTAATTCATATGCCAGGTTATCGTTATTTTAATTTTTATGGACGGAGGAAATATTATATTATTACAGTAAGTTTTCGAGAATCTATTATGTCATTAACCTAAGATCGCACCCTTTTTGCAGTGCACATCTATACATATATTACGATTATTTTTATTACCTCCAGTTGGTCGAGACTCTCTAGTGACTAAAGCATATCCAGTTATCCACAACAACTAGCAACTGAAAGTGGAGAAAAGCTCCTGCGAAAAACCTCTCCTTTAAACTTCTATATTAAAAAGAGTTGGAACAATAATAAATCGGATAGTCACCCAACATGTCTTGTACAGCTAACATCATCGGTGTGGACTTCGGTAGAAGATATTGGATTCTCCTGTCTTTTGACCGTACGATAAACAACAAGAAAACGGTGCAGTAACCTAGGGAGAAGACCTGATCGATAGAATAAAAAATTGCACACTTGGACTTGGGTACATTTAGATAAATTAAAGATGATCATGCATTGATTGGTAACACGTGAGGTCGAATTTTGAACATGTACTGTCATTTGAATCCATCAGCTCAAGCTAATGCTTTCTTCGCTTCGCAAAAGCTTTAGATTTAGACAGAGTAGTGATTTCCGACACATATCTCTAAAATCTAGTTTCTAATACACTCATAAAGTCTAGTCTGCTGTGAAAATAATTTGTCAAAAATAATCTTGATCTGGTCACCACGCTCTTCCCCTCACCCACTCATTTTCCTTGCAGTCTCCAGTTCCTGCTGCGAGGCAAGGCCTTAGGGCAAGGGTGATTTCTTTTGGGCTTATGCTTAAGCATAAGCCGGTTTATAGGTTTCGGTGGGAGAAATTGCGGTGGGTAGAATCTCTTAGAAGCTTGTTCGTTTTATTCTTCCGGACTTTTGAAATTATGGCTTATTTGTTGTGTTGTTGTTGTGTTGAGTTGTAAAATATCTAGAACTCCTCAAAATTTGATATGTCCCCTGAATAAAACAATTTCCTTAGTGGTTACGAAATTACATTGACATGATGTATGTGACAAGTCATAATGCTAGAAGAACATTAATTCTTATCGTGTCATACATATACAAGTTAGAATTGAAAGACATTTTCAGAGAAAATTCTATATCATGAAATGAAAATATTCTATATCACGAAATGAAATTACTAGCATCATTTCACATCTAGAGAACAATTGGAACAGTTGACTAGTAGACATCAATGAAAATACATGCAAAACACATGAAGGAGGCTAGTTGCCGGTGTCTAAGAGGACGACATCGATTCAAGGACCGAATCGACGACAACACAGATCGTGAAGGATGGGGCCGTTGGGGAGAATGAGCTCGATGTCATCAGTGGGACATGGCTATCTTGAGGTCAGCGTTGGTGGGGGAGGTCACCATCGAAGGAGGACGAGGTCGACGGTCAGCCGGTGGCCGGGGCAGATTGAAGAGCTCGCCATCGGCGTCCATTTGTGGTTGGATAGGTGGGCGTCGCTCTGCCCTAGGAGATCTAGGGGAAGAATAGAGGGATGCGGCAGGGGCGGCGACAGTGTGTACCCTGCCAAATTGGTGGTGACAACGACGTGGGTAGCCGTGGTGGAGTGGAGGCGGCAACACGGAACCCTATCTCTGGCTCATGAGCTCCATGTGGGAGGTGTGAGAATGGAGCGATGATGTGGAGGTGGGTGTGATACGGGCCTGGAGCTGGGTCCTCACGGTCGAAGGATTTTTCTTGAATGCGACTACTCGACTGACGTTCTAGGAATTACCGATCCTGGCCAGTGGCGCCATGCGCCAATCAGCGGAGATCTCCGAGAGGAAGACATAAAATCATCGGCAATCGGATCGAGGATGCTGATATGAAGCAGATGGGTGACATGGCACTCGGAGATTAGCATGCCCAATCCAACTTTTTGGGAGCTTATAGGAGACACTGCGATGAGTCTAGTCCATACCTGACGACCTCATGTTTTTTTCTATATTTTTGTGAACTGGTCTATCGTGCTTGATGCTTTGTACATTCAGCACCAATGCTTGTATTTTTGTGTAATCAATAATATAAAGATGTGTGTATTAGTTGATGAGGCTAGGGTTATCTTCCTATTAGGAAAAAAATGTGTGTTGCGTCTCCTGCGTGGTGGGAGACACACGTCCCCTCCGAACACTAGTTCCACTTCCTCCTATTGTCACCAATGTTGATATCAAAGCCTACTGACAAGATTGGCTATGTGGCTCCTCCGCTGTGTCATAGTATTCATGTTGGTGATGAGGTAGTGAGGCTCAAGTGCTCTACCCACAAGCATGGTGTCGGCATGCCCATGTGTGCACCCTGGTCACTTGATCCTAAGCCAGCTCATGGCATGATGAGTTCTACCAGTTTTCTTGTGTCACCATTTTCGTAGGACTCCACCTTGATCTTAGGCGGAGTATGCAATGGGCGATGGCGCAGTTGGAATATACGTTGTCAAGATGGGGATCAAACAACAATCTATGTTCAGAGTGAAAATATGTGATTATGGACTTCATTCGTTAAACCTGTCATCCGAGCACTTGCGCCATCTCCTTGTTGGAGGCGTCGGTTTTGTGCCATTGTTCTTGTCTTGATTAATTGGTTGGACCCGACACCCTGGGGCGACGATCCTTGTCCAGATAATGCTCCAGCTTGTACTTTCCTAGAAACGTTGCACAACCATGTACTTTTATTTTATGTCCCACCTTGTTACATCAACTTTAAGGTAATCATACTTGTGTGTATCTAAGAGTGCAAAGGTAGGAAAGATCAACCTTCTTTTTGAAAAGGAAAATTATACTGATGAAGCGCAGTGGGTACTAATTAATTTAGAGTCCCTTAGAGCATCCCAGCCGCCCCCATATAGCGTATGATGGTTGACGATTTTGTGTTGTATGGGGGTTCCGAGGCGCATGGCTGGGTGTGTCACCGAGCCACGGCCCCATACGCCCCCAATAGATAATTTGATAGAAACATGAAAATTCACAAATATGTTATTCAAAAGTAATAGTATTAAGTTTGGATGTGACTAATCATTATACAAGTTTTGATGAAGCATTCAACATAATATATGAACAAGTTAAACAAAGCAAATTCATAATTCTACAAGTTTTGAAGCACAATTCGTAACACATAAAACTAGGCGTTTTAATTTGAGCATCCACAAATGCTCCGCCAGATCGTTTTGCAGTTGGTGATGAGTATTTGCGTCTCAGATTTCTGAAAGCATGGCAAGAAAGGTAGCAAATGCAGCTTCCACCTAGCGATCAACATTTGCAAGAGGACTATGTGGGTGATACAGATCACTACATTCTCCCGCTCGGACTCAATGGTTACGTTGTGCATGATCACACATGCATTCATCACCTCCCACATCCGTTATTTCGACCAGGTAAGAGCGGGTACCATACATAGAAAATAGTTGTTGGAGCACACCAAATGCTTAGTCGAGATCCTTCCTGAAAGCCTCCTGGCATTGAGCAGGCCAAAATCTTTTCCCCACAACAACACGATTTGAGATTGTCTTTAGAAATGTTGACCATCTTGGATAGATGCCATCTGCCAGGTAGTATTCCTTGGTATACTCATGGCCATTAATCACATAGGTCACCGCTGGAGAATGGCCTTCAACAACCTTGGCAAACACATTCAAGCACTATAACACGTTGATGTCATTGTGAGATCCAACTATATCGAAGAA
>NC_061514.1:183161622-183189057 GCF_022539505.1 Lolium rigidum | reverse complement strand
ATCAAAGTACCCTTCGGGTATAAGTGATTTACATGATCTCATGGTCGAAGGACTAGGTAACTATGTATCGAAAGCTTATAACAAGTTGAACTTAATGACTTGATCTCATGCTACGCTTATTTGGGTGTATGTCCATTATATCATTCACCCAATGACATAACCTTGTTATTAACAACATCCAATGTTCATGATCACGAAACCATGATCATCTATTAATCAACAAGCTAGTTATACAAGAGGCTTACTAGGGACTCCTTGTTGTTTACATAACACACATGTATCAATGTTTCGGTTAATACAATTATAGCATGGGATGTAAACATTTATCATGAACACTAAGATATAACAATAACTAATATATTATTGCCTCTTGGGCATATCTCCAACAGAAAGCAAGCCAAATTCACATATCCTGACCTGCCACTGCATCAAGTACCACACTGCAAGCTCCTTTGTGATCTTTGTACATCCCGTGCCAAGCAAATGGACAATTCTTCCATGCCCAATGCATGAAATCAATGATTTCAAGCATCCGAGGAAATCTTGTAGATGTGTTATGTGCTAAGATCTAGGCAGTGTCTTCTGCATTGCGTGTTCTCAAGTAAGTTGGTCCAAACACTACCACCATTGCCATGCAAAATCTGTATATGGGCTCAATGGATATGGACTCGCCAATGTGTAAATAGTGTGTAAATAGTCGTCACGTGTATCACCATTTACCAGGAGCCCATTAGGCAAGCATCCTTAAAGCATCAATGTACTTCTGGATTGAGGAAAAACCTACCATGCCAATACAGTCTTTCTTGCAAATAAATTAGATGCCAAACTCTTTAATGGACATGATAATCTTCATGAACAACTTCTGGTTCATCCTAAAATGGCGCTGAAATAACATCTCGCCGTGCAATGGATCATCTGTGAAGTAGTCGGTGTACAACATGCAATAGCCCTCCAACCTATGCATCGGCTTGCTCTTGCGGCGCTCCGGCTTCATACCCCCACGACACGGCTTTGCATTCCCGAGCGTATAAGCCAAAGAGACAAGAGATGATCATCAAATGATCGTCGTCGTCGCCGGAAGCATCGGCTTCCTCATACATCAGAGTGGCGAACATCTCCTCGTCGTCCGAATCCATGGCCTAGGCAAAACGCCTAACACCTCACGTGCAAGATGGTCGTATGGAGGGATCGAAAGTGCGGTTGAGCCAAAGGATGGCGGATCGGGGGCGGTGGAAGGTGGGGAGGGCTGGTGCGGCCTTTATGTCGGCATGGAACGGTGGAGGTGGAGAGGATACTTTCAGCAATCTGGTGGGAGTGGGGTGAACATGGTGGCTCGGGCGGGAAAAGGGACGAAATGTTTTTTTCAGCTCCATCTGATGTCCCTGCTCATCCCCTCGTGTGTTGGGTGCGGCCTCAGGACGCTGGATGAAACTAGGCTATGGGGCAAGATTTTCGGTCCTGGTGCCCCATAGGCCGTTTAGGAGGGGGATGCTCTTACGAAGCTAAGGATTGGTGCCACAAATTTAAGAATTGGAGTCATAGCTAAACCTACAGCTAATACGTCACTCCTCAGATCTGAAGATCCATGTAAGATTTTTATAACTGTTCAGAGATTCCAAGCTAGCTTCATTAGGCAGGCCGCGACCGCGTCCGGCTGTCTTCCTGTCTGTCGATCTTGTTATCTTCTTGTAGCTGTTGGGCGTATAAATATTTCTTCTGCATGATCTTATAATCATTTGGACAATAAAGGACACTGTTATGCTACTAGATATAAACAAGTAACATGAATGCTGACTCGAACTATCGTCCTATTATGTTGATCAGATCATACCTATTTTAATACGGGCCATGCTCTTTTTAATTTTGTAAAGAATAGAGCCACATCGCCTTTGAAATTCCGTTATCACCTTCACGCATTAGAATACTCATTGAAAAAGTAGACATGGAAAACTTAAAAGAAAAACCCAAATAGAATACAGATAATGTGAATTGTGGTATGCAGCATTGTTTGGGTTGTAAATTGATCTAGAAAAAAAATCTCCTAAACAGAAGTTCCATACCTTTTGTCTCTCCTATTGCTTCCTTCACTTTCTCTAAGCCTGCCTAATCTGCACTCCTACTTAGCCCATGCACCAAATGCGAAGAACCTCATCCAAATGAGACAGGCAGAGACCACGTTCCAAGCAAGAAGCTGCCTTAGTGCTGAGGACAAGTACTTAGTTGTAAATAAGGCTTTCTTTTGAGAAGAGAAAAGAGCACTAGTAGTAGTGTTTAGTCCCAAACAAGAGGAAAAGCCCAACAGAACACGGTTTGTTTTCCTTGGGGCACAGCAACAGCCTCCTTTTATCCCCACACTTTCACCACTTTTGAGGCCACCCCTGCAACTTTCCTTCCATTCTTTAGTTTTATCCACCTGAAGAAGCTTTCAAGTTTAAACATTCTTAGGACAAAACATGGTTTTGTCTCTAATGTCTGGTTCTTACTTATGTATGTATGGTTTGTCTAGCATTTCCATGCTTGCGGAAGCTTTTGTTTAACAGCTCTAGATGGAGGCTTTCACCAATAAGCATCCTATATTGGAGTAGCAGTAGTTTTAAATGTCTTAACGGGAGCCATGAGGATACAGAGTTTAAAATCCATCATTAAACTTCACAAAAAATATAATGCACTTACGGATCCAGCTGCCACATTTTCAAATTTAAATGAGCAAGCTCACGACGTTGTGTGTGGTTGTTAGGGTACTTATTGAATGCAACAGTCAAAGATCCTGCCATTCTGAAACAGCTACTAAATGTTGTAGCAGATCTCTTGCACTCATATCACACCCTCTTGTTTCCTTGTCCATCAATGCCAAAACGATCTTCATGTGAAAGCTAGGTAGAGGAAATAGCACAAAGATTTTGAAATGAGTTCTCTTGACTGTCACATCTGAAGACCGACCACTGTAACTGAAACTGTGCACCAGGACTAGCAGGATCAAAGCAGAGACATGATCCTAATGTAATACACTACTTAACTAATGAAGTGTTTCATTAATGACAGGTTGCTTCATGTGCCCATTGAGCCCTACTCACTATTATATGGTTGAAATCTTGGAGATTAGAGAAACACACAGAGAGAGAGAGAGAGACCAATCCTAACGCTTGCGTTGGCATTTGTCAGCAAGCATCGTCTCTATTAGGAGGAGACACCGATCTTCGATTAATCTAGTCCCAAAATCTCTTACCTCTCTCAGCCTCACAGCACATGTAACTTGTAGTAGCACACAAATAACCAAGCACTGGTTTAAAAGGTTGGACCTTTTTCTGACCTAGTAGAAAGGTGCAGCATAGTTATTGCATATACTGTCTCCAGCACACAAGACTGAGCTACTCTCAACAAGGAAGAAAGGCAACAAAAAAAAGCAGTTTGTGTAGCTCTTTATGAGGTGTCATGGCCAATTTCTTTTTGCATGCACACACATACTACTAGGTCATAGTAATCGCGATTTTGTTTGCGTGTGATTAATCAGGACGTTTCTGCAGTTAAAGAGGCTTTGCAAAAATTGCCCGCTTTACTTAGCTCTTTGACCTGCGGAGTAGGTGATGGCTGGTGGGCTACATGTCACTGGTGGCTATGTATGTGCATTGCAGTACATAGCTTCTTGGAGCCTAGTGCGGCCTGTCTTTCTGAAGGCACCATTCTGCTCACTTGCATCATTGGGTGCTCCCTCTCTCTCTCTCTCTCTCACCCCATCTTCTTCATTTCTTCAGCCTTCAATTCTGAGCACTACACCAGCTAATTGTGTGAGTTCTTTTATTGCGCTCTGCATTTCTATCTGTCTTTCTCTCTGGCTCTCTCTCCTTGTTTCTTATCACAAGCAAGATGGTTCTTGATCACTTTGTTCTTTAGTGCTATGGTGCCATTTTTGAGTCCGTGCTGATTACATTCAGTTCTTCGCTGGTTTGAAGAAAGTACGTGGAGAATGAAGGAGATGGAGACAGTGGAGAGAAGAGAACAGAGATCCTTTGCCAAACCAGTGAAGCCCTCCTACAGGCGCTCCAAGAGGTTGGAAACATGATTTTCTCCTCTGCGAATTTCTCTGTTCTTTTTTTGTCATGGTGATGGTTAACATTTCTCATTAGGAATCATGTTATGTTTTGTGTAATGGCAGTGATTTGGGGGAGAAAAATGCCAAGGATGCTCTCCAGAAAGCACCGAATCAGAAGAAGTTGGTAAGTTCGTATCCTTTTTTTCTTGTGCGCCATATACCACTGGTTCTCTATAAGTTTGAGCGTTTCTTTTCCTGTGGTTTCTTCCAGAATGGCATTAAATCAAACTCGCATCTTCATTCCGAAACCAAGAAGGGGATCCAGCCCAAGAGTGAGGCACAAAACTCCCTGAGAAAAGAGGCAAGCACTGAATTTTCTTTCTTAGCCCACAGACACAAGAAATCAGAGCCCGAGTCTTGACTCTTGAATGAATCGTCAAGAGTTTCATTTTCATCTGTAGATGCTGCATTCCATCCAGAATTCTGGTCTAATAATATGATGATGTTCTGATGCAGATTGTGCAGCTAGAGAGGCACCTCGATGATCAGCAGACTGTGCGCGGCGCACTAGAGAAAGCGTTGGGTCCTGACCCTGCTCCATTTACCTTGTCCAATGAGAGCCCAATCCTCAAGGTGGCATTTTTGTAAACAAATCTTTGATTTCACATAGTCCATTTATGGATGAATGAACCAATGAATAGTATATTCATCAGATTCAACTGATGTTTTTTGTCAGCCCGCTAATCAACTGATAAGGGAGGTTGCCACATTGGAGCTAGAGATCAAGCACCTGGAGCAGTACCTCCTGACACTGTACAGGAAAGCGTTTGAGCAAGCACCCTCATTGCCATCTTCAGGCATTCAAGGGGAGGCACCGGCGCCACCAAAGCCGTCAGTGAGCTCACGCTCTGCGGCGCTGGTCGAAGAAACGCCGAAGGCGAAGGCGACCGTCGGAAGAGGTGGCGATGCAATGCTCCACTACAGCTGTCCTCCCCTTAGTAAGAGGAGGAACGGCACAGTCGATGATTCTTCTCCGTCGACGTGCCCAAGGAAGACTATGGACTCTGATCATGGCTTGCGCAGCCAGTCTGCGCTGTCGTTCCGCGGCGTGTGCTCGTCGAGAATATCGCCGTCGGAGGAGAGCCTGGCGAGGGCTCTTCGCTCGTGCCACTCTCAGCCTTTCTCATTCTTGGAGGTGATTGTTGGCTCCATATGAATCTGCTAATTCTGAAATGGTTCCGTTTTCTGCTGCAGTTCAGACAATAATATAGTGACAGAAATATGGGGAAAAACAAATCTTCAGAAACTTTTCTGAAAATTGAAAATGTGCACATTGCATATATCATGTTCAAAATAACTTGGCGTTGCTGCTACTGTTGCAAGATTCTGAATTCTGTTATCAACTAACTTGTCTGATACTGTTTTGTTATTTTACAGGAAGGGGAGACTGCTACTACATCAGGAGTGGTAAGCCTAGCCGACTATCTGGGCACTAACGTGGCTGACCACATCCCTGAAACCCCCAACAACCTTTCTGAGGAGATGGTGAGGTGCATGGCAGGGGTATACTGCAAGCTCGCAGACCCACCTCTAGTTCATCACCGTCCATCGTCGTCGCCGACATCGTCCTTCTCCTCAACCAGTGTGGTCTCCCCGCAGTACCTTGGGGACATGTGGAGCCCCAATTGCAGGAGAGAGGCCACCCTGGACTCCCGGCTGATCAACCCGTTCCACGTCGAGGGGCTCAAGGAGTTCAGTGGACCGTACAACACCATGGTTGAGGTCCCGTCGATTTCACGCGACCGCAGAAGGCTAAGCGAAGCCGAAGATTTGCTCCAAACATACAAGTGAGTTGCTACTCCAAATGGATGAAAAATGATGTGCTCTTATGTTCAGTACGGTGGATACTTCAGTAGCTCTGAATGGATACTGATAAGTTTGTTGTTTTCAGGTTAATTCTTCATCGGTTAGAGACTGTCGACCTCCGGAGGATGGCGAACGAAGAGAAGCTCTCCTTCTGGATCAACATACACAATGCATTGTTGATGCATGTAAGGCTTGCTTGCCCCTACTACTAGTAGTACCAAGGCAATTGATCAGTGTTCTGTGTCTACTCATTTCTTCTGAATGACTGAAATGATGAACCCTTGGCACTAACTCCCACAGGCTTACCTCAAGCATGGCATCCCACAGAACCATCTGAAGAAGACATCACTTCTTGTCAAGGTAAAGTGGGACCATGCTCCCCGAAGAATCATTGAAACTGTCGTTGTGGAAAACTGTGATCCTTTCTTCTAGAGATGTTGCACTGACAGATGATTTCCCCCCAGGCTGAGTGCAGGATCGCCGGCCGCACCATCAATGCAGCAGCAATCCAGGGGCTTGTTCTCGGGTGCAGCACCCACTCTCCCGGACAGGTATGTACTCCATGTACATGCATCGCCTACTCCTGCATCATGTGGTCAAGAAAGGCAAACTACAATGTATGCCTACTCTGCATCATTTGGTCAAAAGACGTAGCGAAGATCGAGTGCAATGTTCCTGTGATACTTGATTAGCAGTGCTTACGTAGATGATGTCTTAGAACAGTTTTTCACACTTTTGATTCTATATGCAGTGGCTGAGGACTTTGCTGCACCCGAGGATCAAAAGCAGAGTGAGCAAAGGAGGAGGCCAGTGGCAACCCTTTGCCATCAATCGACCGGAGCCTCTTTTGCGGTTCGCACTTTGCTCCGGAAACCATTCCGATCCAGCGGTATGAACTCCGCCTCATCTCTGAACAGTATGAATTTGTATTTCGTAAATGTAGTCGTCTTTTGAGCTGAACGTTTGGGCACCGTGTACCACTTTTCGCTAGTAACACATCTTTTTTAGAAATTTTGCGAAAGTGTAGTATGCTTTTCAAATGGCATTTTCGATTTAACAGAAGACGTGCATTCTATGCTCCCAAAAGGCAGAACATTCTAGCATCGAGCCATACACTGTAACACAGCTGCACATACTTTGTTGAATCACTCTGGAAACATGAGAACAATCCTAGTCGAGTGGCACAAATGTTTCTGAAAGTGATAAAGCTAGTTTACGTACACGCCACAGCTTGACGTGACACAATGATGAAAAGAACTTGACACGTACTCCTTTAATCGCTACCTTCGAGTACCATGTACCATGGAATGTTTGCTGCACCTTTTGCGCATCAAAGTACGTACTAGGTACTCGTAGATGCATCAATCATCACGGCTGATCTCTTTCTGTCGCTCCCGTTTCTTTCGGTGGATCGTTGGGTGCAGGTGAGGGTGTACACGCCGAAGCGGCTGTTCCAGCAGCTGGAGGCGGCCAAGGAGGAGTACATCCGCGCCACGGTGGGGGTCCGGCCGCCGGAGCATCAGCACCGCCACCGCGGCGGCAGAGTGGTGCTGCCGAAGCTGGTGGAGGCGTACGCCAGGGACGTGGGACTCTCACCGGAGCGGCTCCTGGACGCGGCGCAGCGGTGCCTGCCGGAGAGCGTACGGGCGGCGGTGCAACGGTGCCGGCAGCAGCAGCAGACGACGGCGGTCGTGGAGTGGGCGCCACACAGGCAGAGCTTCCGGTACCTGCTCGCCAGGGACGTTGCATTCCCGCACCTCAGCTGACCTGCGTTGAGCGAGCAGAGCTTTCATGGATATGGCCATCACCTCACCTCCACTGCTTGGCCACTAACAGTGAGCTCCATGGATTGGCTTGGCTTGACTTGATCGCATTAGTTGGGTAATGACAGTTTGTGAGATTAATCAAGTGGTCATTGATTTGTTCATAGATTCGTTCTAGGACTACACTACTTATTTCCATTTTCGTGTGCATTTGTACTTTCTAAGGAGATGTGCAGTGTGGGGGTCTGTACGCTCTGTAAAGTTTTTTTTTTGTAGATAAAGAGAGAAAGGAAAGTTGAGAGTCAAGTGTCGTTCAATCTGAACAAAGGGCGTGCTTGGGCTTGAGCCGGCAGGATCAGCTGCCTCCTCGACCGTTTTAACTAGTAAATCTTGGACCTTCAATCATCGCAACATCAAACTCTCTGACACTATATTTTTCTAAAAATATCATACAAAAGAGTTGCAGCATCACCAACGTGTCCACCAAACAAATATTTCTATGTATACAGCAAAATCCCCATTCATTGCACTGAGATGATTGAAAAATAAGTTGTAGTACCCAGTACCCACACCTTGTAACAACAAATTAGTGCAACCACACAACACCAAAGTAACAAACTCGAAATATGAGAAAATCTTGTGGAATCAGCTAGATATTTGCGACCAATCTCGCGGAAAGAGCACAAATTCTATGAACGCAGCAACATCTGGATACACACCAGGAGGTACACATGATACATTACGCTTTTTCTACTACCATTCGTCGTGCACATTTTGGCAGTAACCTTGGTCACCCCAGCGGTACTTTTATTTTGAAGTTTTCTGCTTGTTGTGAAAATATTGTTTGCGATATATACAAATTTTTGTTCCAATGGAACTCATCAAATCTATCCACCGATATAGTCACAATCCTATTCTTGTCTAAGTAGCATGGAAGCAAGTAGCAGCAAGAAGGGTAACCGGATTCTAAAAAATGAACAAATAAAATATATAGTTGAAAACCACAGGTTTGTTTGTTTTTGCGCTTGTTGTGGTCACTGGAGATGAGGTACCTGCGGATGTTATTGCTAAGCAAGTGGCTCGACGTTGCTCTGATTGTCCCAATTGGAAGTGGGGGGCGGTTCCTCATGTTGACATGCAGTTTCTGGTTTCTATACTATCGTTTGAGGACCTTGATAGGGTGGATGGTATTCAGGTGGGGGTGCCCTCTTTTAGCTCCTCGATTTCCATTTCAGCATGGCGGTCAGACGAAGTTCCTGACAAGGCCGAGCTAGAGAAAGTGTGGCTGCACGTGGAGGGGGTGCTACATACCTTGCGACACTTCTTGGGTTTGTGGGCAGTTGGGTCTCTTCTTGGTAAAACAGTGGATGTGGATCTTATTAGTCTGAGACGGAGGGCGGTGGTCCGTATTCAGGTGGCCATGATACATGCTGGAATTCTTGGGGATCCTTCTGATGAGGCACGCCCGATAGCTAAAACCGATGATGTGGTTAAGTTCAAGGCTTTTGAGTTCCGCTTTCGCAGGGAGCCGGCGGATTATGTTCCGGACCCAGATTTTGTTCCTCTGATTTGGGTGAAGAAAGATGATGCGGATGAGGGTGGCGAGGGTGCTCCCGACGGCGGGGATGATGCTATGGACACTTCTGAACCGAGAGTGGGACCGTCGGATACCGGGTCCTCGCAGGTGCAGCAGGTGGGACCTAGTGCTTCGACGCCTGGGGCGGCTCATGCTATGGCCTACTTTATTGCAGTCACACCTTTTAACCCAAACCCGCATACCCCGATTGCGATTGAGAAGGTCAAGAGGCTGCAGGCTATTAGTCCATCTTTGGAGGGTCCGTCTCCTGCTACGGCTTCTCCTCGTGTGACAGCCGAGGCTTTGTGTATCGCTCTAGATGCGGCATCATCTGACAGCCCGGGGGCAGCCCAACAACAGTCTTATGGTCCTGCTTTGGAGCATGCTCACTCGGACAGACCAGCTAGAGGGAGGGTGTGTACTCTTGGCTGTATCACGCCAGCTGCGGCTAGGCGGGCTGCAGCTTCCGCGGCTCATGCGTTTGAGGTCGAGATGGTTCCTACGTCGGGACTTGACGTGGAGGAGGCGGCGCTGAGAGGGGGTCTTCTTCGCCCTTGTCCCCTCGAGTGCCTTCACCTACGTCATGCCGGGTGAAGGATGAAGCGTCGCATCCCGCCTCTTCGGTCGGTCGTGGGGACTCTACTTCACCTATGTCCCCGCGGTCGGTGTCCACTCCACCAGGTGACGACAAGGCGGCTACCATGGCCCTTGCGGCTAGGGAAGTCCTTACCGTTGGCCGGGACGTCATGGGGAGTGGAGGCGTCGGCGGCGTTGGTTGCGGAGGGGGTCTACCTCACCACCACCCCCTCTTGCGGCCCTAGGGGACTTGGCGGAGCAGCCCACGCCACCTGTTGCGCCGCTGGGTGTGGTTGGGCAGCCGACCCCTTTCCCTCCGGGCTTCTTGCGCCGGCCTCGGGAGCTCAGGGGCTGCCATCAGCCCAGCCTCCCAGGGGAGGATCTTCAGCGGCACCGACCTCCCCGAGGGCCGCAGCTATGATGCGTCCTCCGATGGCAGCGTCTGTTGAGCCCTCGTGGAGTAGTGCACGTCACTGGGTTGGCATCGATGGGGCCACCGTGACGGATGAGGATTCGATGGCAAAGGCCATGTGTCGTAAGGCGGAGAGCAACCTCGACTTCTCAGGTACCGTTAAGAGTTCAAAGTCTTTTTTAACTTCCCCAATGATGTCTACGGGAGCTTCTATTCTTGTAGACAGTGTTGGGCCTCCAAGAGCAGAGGTTTGTAGAACAGCAGCAAGTTTCCCTTAAGTGGATCACCCAAGGTTTATCGAACTCAGGGAGGAAGAGGTCAAAGATATCCCTCTCATGCAACCCTGCAACCACAAAGCAAGAAGTCTCTTGTGTCCCCAACACACCTAATAGGTGTACTAGTTCGGCGAATAGATAGTGAAATACAGGTGGTATGAATATATATGAGTAGTAGCAACAGCACCAGAAAAGTGCTTTGCCCGGGACGAGAAACAAGCGAGTAGTAACGCAGCAGTAGTAACGTAGCAGTAGTAACGCAGATAAAACGATAAACAAGCAGCGATAGCGATATTTAGGAACAAGGCCTAGGGATTAGACTTTCACTAGTGGACACTCTCAACATTGATCACATAACAGAATAGATAAATGCATACTCTACACTCTTGTTGGATGATGAACACATTACGTAGGATTACACGAACCCTCAATGCCGGAGTTAACAAGCTCCACAATTCAATGTTCATATTTAAATAACCTTAGAGTGCATGAAAGATCAATTCGACTAAACCAAGTACTAACATAGCATGCACACTGTCACCTTCATGCTATGTAGGAGGAATAATACACATCAATACTATCATAGCAATAGTTAACTTCATAATCTACAAGAGATCATAATCATAGCATAAACCAAGTACTAACACGGATGCACACACTGTCACCATTACACCGTGCAGGGAGGAATAAAACTACTTTAATAACATTGCTAGAGTAGCACATAGATAAATTGCGATACAAAATACATTGCAATCATAAAGAGATATAAATAAGCACTTCACTATGCCATTCATAATAGTGAATAAGTATTCTGTGAAATATAGCCTAAGAGACCCACACGGTGCACACACTGTCGCCTTTACACACGTGGGACAAGGAGTCTCCGGAGATCACATAAGTAAAATTCACTTGACTAGCATAACGACATCTAGATTACAAGCATCATCATATGAATCTCAATCATGTAAGGCAGCTCATGAGATTATTGTATTGAAGCACATAGGAGAGAGAAGAACCACATAGCTACCGGTACAGCCCCGAGCCTCGATGGAGAACTACTCCCTCCTCATGGGAGCAGCAGCGGTGATGAAGATGGCGGTGGAGATGGCAGCGGTGTCGATGGAGAAGCCTCCGGGGGCACTTCCCCGCTCCGGTAGGGTGCCGGAACAGAGACTCCTGTCCCCCAGATCTTGGCTTCGCGATGGCGGCGGCTCTGGAAGGTTTTCCGTATCGTGGTTCTTCGTATCAGGGTTTTCTCGACGGAGGCTTTAAATAGGCGGAAGGGCAGCCTCGGAGGGGGCCTGGGGGCCCACACCATAGGGCGGCGCGGCCCCCCCTCTGGCCGCGCCAGGGTGTGGTGTGGGGCCCCTAGGGCTTCCCTCTGGCGGCTCTCGGGTGTTATGGATGGTTCCGGGAAAAATAGGAACTTGGGTCTTGATTTCGTCCGATTCCGAGAATATTTCGTTACTAGGATTTCTGAAACCAAAAACAGCAGAAAACAACGAATCGGCACTTCGGCATCTTGTTAATAGGTTAGTTCAAGAAAATGCACGAATATGACATAAAGTGTGCATAAAACATGTAGGTATCATCAATAATATGGCATGGAACATAAGAAATTATCGATACGTCGGAGACGTATCAAGCATCCCCAAGCTTAGTTCTGCTCGTCCCGAGCGAGTAAAACGATAACAAAGATAATTTCTGAAGTGACATGCCATCATAACCTTGATCATACTATTTGTAAACATATGTAGTGGATGCAGCGATCAAAACAATGGTAATGACATGATTAAACAAGTGAATCATAAAGCAAAGACTTTTCATGAATAGTACTTCAAGACAAGCATCAATAAGTCTTGCATAAGAGTTAACTCATAAAGCAATAAATCAAAGTAAAGGTATTGAAGCAACACAAAGGAAGATTAAGTTTCAGCGGTTGCTTTCAACTTGTAACATGTATATCTCATGGATAATTGTCAACATAGAGTAATATAACAAGTACAATATGCAAGTATGTAAGAATCAATGCATAGTTCACACAAGTGTTTGCTTCTTGAGGTGGAGAGAGATAGGTGAACTGACTCAATATAAAAGTAAAAAGAATGGTCCTTCAAAGAGGAAAGCATCGATTGCTATATTTGTGCTAGAGCTTTTATTTTGAAAACATGAAACAATTTTGTCAACGGTAGTAATAAAGCATATGAGTTATGAAAATTATATCTTACAAGTTGCAAGTCTCATGCATAGTATACTAATAGTGCCCGCACCTTGTCCTAATTAGCTTGGACTACCGGATCTTTGCAATGCACATGTTTTAACCAAGTGTCACAATGGGGTACCTCCATGCCGCTCGTACAAAGGTCTAAGGAGAAAGCTCGCATTTTGGATTTCTCGCTTTTGATTATTCTCAACTTAGACATCCATACCGGGACAACATGGACAACAGATAATGGACTCCTCTTTAATGCATAAGCATGTGGCAACAATTATTATTCTCATATGATATTGAGGATATATGTCCAAAACTGAAACTTCCACCATGAATCATGGCTTTAGTTAGCGGCCCAATGTTCTTCTCTAACAATATGCATGCTCCAACCATTAAGGTGGTAGATCTCTCTTACTTCAGACAAGACGGACATGCATAGCAACTCACATGATATTCAACAAAGAATAGTTGATGGCGTCCCAGATAACATGGTTATCGCACAACAAGCAACTTAATAAGAGATAATGTGCATAAGTACATATTCAATACCACAATAGTTTTTAAGCTATTTGTCCCATGAGCTATATATTGTAAAGGTGAATGATGGAATTTTAAAGGTAGCACTCAAGCAATTTACTTTGGAATGGCGGATAAATACCATGTAGTAGGTAGGTATGGTGGACACAAATGGCATAGTGGTTGGCTCAAGTATTTTGGATGCATGAGAAGTATTCCCTCTCGATACAAGGTTTAGGCTAGCAAGGTTATTTGAAACAAACACAAGGATGAACGGTGCAGCAGAACTCACATAAAATACATATTGTAAACATTATAAGACTCTACACCGTCTTCCTTGTTGTTCAAAACTCAATACTAGATGTTATCTAGACTCTAGAGAAACCAAATATGCAAACCAAATTAGCAAGCTCTAAGTGTTTCTTCATTAATGGGTGCAAAGTATATGATGCAAGAGCTTAAACATGAGCACAACAATTGCCAAGTATCAAATTATCCAAGACATTTTTAGAGTTACTACATGTAGTATTTTCCAATTCCAACCATATAACAATTTAACGAAGAAGAAACTTCGCCATGAATAGTATGAGTAGAGCCTAAGGACATACTTGTCCATATGCTACAGCGGAGCGTGTCTCTCTCCCACAAAGTGAATGCTAGGATCCATTTTATTCAAACAAAACAAAAAACAAAAATAAATCGACGCTCCAAGCAAAGTGCATAAGATGTGACGGAATAAAAATATAGTTTCAGGGGAGGAACCTGATAATGTTGTCGATGAAGAAGGGGATGCCTTGGGCATCCCCAAGCTTAGACGCTTGAGTCTTCTTAGAATATGCAGGGGTGAACCACCGGGCATCCCCAAGCTTAGAGTTTTCACTCTTCTTGATCATATTGCATCATACTCCTCTCTTGATCCTTGAAAACTTCCTCCACACCAAACTCGAAACAACTCATTAGAGGGTTAGTGCACAATAAAAATTAACATGTTCAGAGGTGACACAATCATTCTTAACACTTCTGGACATTGCATAAAGCTACTGGACATTAATGGATCAAAGAAATTCATCCAACATAGCAAAAGAGGCAACGCGAAATAAAAGGCAGAATCTGTTAAAACAGAACAGTCCGTAAAGATGGATTTTATTAGTCCACCAGACTTGCTCAAATGAAAATGCTCAAATTGAATGAAAGTTGCGTACATATCTGAGGATCATGCACGTAAATTGGCTTAATTTTCTGAGCTACCTACAGGGAGGTACACCCAGATTCGTGACAGCAAAGAAATCTGGAACTGCGCAGTAATCCAAATCTAGTACTTACTTTACTATCAAAGACTTTACTTGGCACAACAAAACTCAAAACTAAGATAAGGAGAGTTTGCTACAGTAGTAAACAAATTCCAAGACACAAATATAAAACAAAGTACTGTAGCAAAATAACACATGGGTTATCTCCCAAGAAGTTCTTTCTTTATAGCCATTAAGATGGGCTCAGCAGTTTTAATGATGCACTCGCAAGAAATAGTATTTGAAGCAAAAGAGAGCATCAAGAGGCAAATTCAAAACACATTTAAGTCTAACATGCTTCCTATGCATAGGAATCTTGTAAATAAACAAGTTCATGAGGAACAAAGTAACAAGCATAGGAAGATAAAACAAGTGTAGCTTCAAAAATTTCAGCACGTAGAGAGGTGTTTTAGTAACATGAAAATTTCTACAACCATATTTTCCTCTCTCATAATAACTTTCAGTAGCATCATGAGCAAACTCAACAATATAACTATCACATAAAGCATTCTTATCATGAGTCTCATGCATAAAATTATTACTCTCCACATAGGCATAATCAAATTTATTAGTTGTAGTGGGAGCAAATTCAACAAAGTAGCTATCATTATTATTCTCATCGAGTGTAGGAGGCATAGTATAATCACAACAAAATTTACTCTCCATAGTAGGTGGCACCAAAAGACCACTATCATTATCATCATAAATAGGAGGCAAAGTATCATCAAAGAAAATTTTCTCCTCAATGCTTGGGGGACTAAAAAGATCATGAAAACCAGCTTCCCCAAGCTTAGAACTTTCTATATTATTATCAACAATGGTGTTCAAAGCGTTCATACTAATATTACTACCAGCATGCAAATAAGATTTCATAGGTTTTTTAATTTTCGCATCAAACCATCCATGTCTTAAATCAGGAAATAGAATAAGAAGCTCATTGTTGTCCATTATGCCAAACTAGTGTAAACAAGAAACAAAAGGATGCAATTGCAGGATCTAAAGGAAATAGCTTCGAGCACACACACAACGGTAACAGAAAAGTACTTATGCCTGGGACCGGAGTATGAGAGCCTTTTACCTTTCCTCCCCGGCAACGGCGCCAGAAAAGTGCTTGATGTCTACGGGAGCTTCTATTCTTGTAGACAGTGTTGGGCCTCCAAGAGCAGAGGTTTGTAGAACAGCAGCAAGTATCCCTTAAGTGGATCACCCAAGGTTTATCGAACTCAGCGAGGAAGAGGTCAAAGATATCCCTCTCATGCAACCCTGCAACCACAAAGCAAGAAGTCTCTTGTGTCCCCAACACACCTAATAGGTGTACTAGTTCGGCGAAGAGATAGTGAAATACAGGTGGTATGAATATATATGAGTAGTAGCAACAACACCAGAAAAGTGCTTTGCCCAGTACAGTAAACAAGCAGTAGTAACGTAGCAGTAGTAACGCAACAGTAGTAACGCAGTAAAACAGTAAACAAGCAGCGATAGCAGTATTTAGGAACAAGGCCTAGGGATTAGACTTTCACTAGTGGACACTCTCAACATTGATCACATAACAGAATAGATAAATGCATACTCTACACTCTTGTTGGATGATGAACACATTGCGTAGGATTACACGAACCCTCAATGCCGGAGTTAACAAGCTCCACAATTCAATGTTCATATTTAAATAACCATAGAGTGCATGAAAGATCAATTCGACTAAACCAAGTACTAACATAGCATGCACACCTGTCACCTTCATGCTATGTAGGAGGAATAATACACATCAATACTATCATAGCAATAGTTAACTTCATAATCTACAAGAGATCATAATCATAGCATAAACCAAGTACTAACACGGATGCACACACTCGTCACCATTACACCGTGCGGGAGGAATAAAACTACTTTAATAACATTGCTAGAGTAGCACATAGATAAATTGCGATACAAAATACATTGCAATCATAAAGAGATATAAATAAGCACTTCACTATGCCATTCATAACAGTGAATAAGTATTCTGTGAAATATAGCCTAAGAGACCCACACGGTGCACACACTCGTCACCTTTACACACGTGGGACAAGGAGTCTCCGGAGATCACATAAGTAAAATTCACTTGACTAGCATAACGACATCTAGATTACAAGCATCACCATATGAATCTCAATCATGTAAGGCAGCTCATGAGATTATTGTATTGAAGCACATAGGAGAGAGATGAACCACATAGCTACCGGTACATCCCCGAGCCTCGATGGAGAACTACTCCCTCCTCATGGGAGCAGCAGCGGTGATGAAGATGGCGGTGGAGATGGCAGCGGTGTCGATGGAGAAGCCTTCCGGGGGCACTTCCCCGCTCCGGCAGGTGCCGGAACAGAGACTCCTGTCCCCCAGATCTTGGCTTCGCGATGGCGGCGGCTCTGGAAGGTTTTCCGTATCGTGGTTCTTCGTATCAGGGTTTTCTCGACGGAGGCTTTAAATAGGCGGAAGGGCAGCCTCGGAGGGGGCCTGGGGGGCCCACACCATAGGGCGGCGCGGCCCCCCTCTGGCCGCGCCAGGGTGTGGTGTGGGGCCCCCAGGGCTTCCCTCTGGCGGCTCTCGGGTGTTCTGGATGGTTCCGGGAAAAATAGGAACTTGGGTCTTGATTTCGTCCGATTCCGAGAATATTTCGTTACTAGGATTTCTGAAACCAAAAACAGCGAGAAAACAGCAACTGGCACTTCGGCATCTTGTTAATAGGTTAGTTCTAGAAAATGCACGAATATGACATAAAGTGTGCATAAAACATGTAGGTATCATCAATAATATGGCATGGAACATAAGAAATTATCGATACATCGGAGACGTATCACCCAACACCACTAATGGCCTCTAAGCTCCATAATGTGGGTCTTTCGTTGGGAAATTCCATTAGTTCTATTTTTGTTTCGTCTAATGCTCTTAGACCTATGGAGTTTGATAGATTAAAATTTACTCCTATGGTTTCGAGCAAGTCGGATACCTCTTTATCTGATGATGGTGAGGAGGAAGTGTACACCATTTCAGACGGCCAGCTACTCACACATCTAGTTGGAGAGGTATCAGAGGTGGGTCTGGATGATGACGCGTTGGGCTCATGTATTGAATTACAAGCAGTTGAGCGTAAATCCCGACTCTCCTCTATTAAACGTAATGCATGACCTAATAAAAAGGCAAAGGTGACTAAATCTCCAATTGTTTCCATATGAATGGCATGTTTAACAATAGCAGAGGTCTCAAGGACTTGGCTAAACACTTACACATCTCTGAAATTATCTGGGGACATGTTTTAGATTTTGTTGCAATCTCTGAGACAGGCAAGCGGAATTACTCAACAAGTTTTCTAAATCGCCTTTCAGGCGGGGAAGACTTTGCTTGGGTTTCTCGCCCTCCTCGGGGGCGTTCTGGTGGTTTATTAGTCGGGATCCGAACTGCGACTATAGAGATTTTGGATAATTCCGGAGGTGACTTTCATATTAAACTTCACATCCGGAATAAATCTGATAATTTCATATGGAGTTTAGTTTCTATTTATGGGGCTACCCAGGATGTTGATAAGCCTGCTTTTCTTCAGGAATTGGTTAATTTAGCAAAGGACAATCCACACCCTATTATTATAGGCGGGGATTTTAACTTACTAAGATACCCTCATGAGAAAAGTAGGGGCAGATTTGACACCCATTGGCCTTTTTATTCAACGCTGTTATTGACATCCTGGATTTGAGAGAGGTATCAATGGGTAGAAGACAATTCACTTTGGCGAACAGTCTCCCAGAGCCTACATACGAGAAATTGGATCGAGTATTGATGGACTCGGATTGGGAATTGAAATTCCCCTAGTCTCAGTACAGGTCCTTCCTTGGATTGAAGCTTTGTTAGATCGTGCTCCAATTTTATTATTTACTGGGACACCATTACCGCAACGGAGACGTCCGTTCAAATTTGAACTTGGATGGCCTAATCGGGATGGTTTCTCAGACATGGTTAAATTTATTTGGGACAAGCTGGTTGCTGGGAACACCCCAATCCAAAGGTGGAATAACAAACTACACTCGATGCTCGATGCATAGATACTTTGGAGGGTGGGCTAGGCAAATGGAGGGCCAGCTCAAACAAGAGAAACTCAGCCAATCATCAAATATTGATGACTTAGAGGCACTCGCTGACGTACGACCATTGACTAAGTAGGAAATTGATCTTAAAAGTCCATATAATGCTAAGTTAGCCGGTTTACTTCGTGAGGAGGAACTCAAATGGTACAGGTCTAAGGCCCAGTTCCTTCTAGAGAGAGATTCGAATACGAGGTACTTTCGTAGTGTCGCCAATGGTCGACATAGAAAGAAACTCATTCATTCTCTTACTTAGGACGAGGGACTGATCAAAGGTCAAGAGTAGCTAAAGTCATATATTACATCATATTATAAAGGTCTTTTTGGCGCTCCGGAGGAATAAGATATATCCAAGATTGATGATATCCCCCAAGTCTCTCCACAAGAAAATGATATCCTAACCTCCCCGTATTCCAAGGAGGAAATAAGAAAAGCGATTTTTTAGATGGAGCATAATAAGTCGCCAGGACCGGATGGTTTTTTGGCTGAATTTTACAAAACCTTTTGGGATATTGTCAAGTCTGACTTACTAGATCTGTTTGCTAAACTCCACGGGGGGCAGCTGGATCTGTTCCGTATTAATTTTGGTGAAATAATTGTTTTACCGAAAGTTATTAATGCGGAACGGATTCAGCAATACAGACCAATATGCCTACTAAATGTTTGTTTTAAAATATTCACAAAAGTTGTTACTATTTGACTTAATTCAGTGGCAGATCAAGTGGTGCGTCCTTCTCAGACTGCTTTTATGGAAGGAAGACACATCCTAGATGGGGGTGGTGACCTTGCATGAGACAATCCATGAGATGCATCGCAAAAAGTTGAATGAGGTCATACTCAAAATCGACTTTGAAAAATCCTATGATAAAGTCAAATGGTCTTTTCTTCAACAAACGCTCAGGATGAAAGGTTTTTCTGAGGATTGGCGCACTCTTATATATAACTTTGTTTTTGGGAGAAGTGTTGTCATTAAGGTCAATGATGACACTGGCAAATATTTCTAGACCAGAAAAGGGTTGAGGCAAGGTGATCCCCTATCTCCAATATTATTTAACATTGTGGTGGATATGCTTGCATTTATAATAGAGCGCGCTAAGATGGATGGCCAAATTGAAGGAGTAGTCCCCCGTTTGGTTGATGGGGCTTATCCATCCTTCAGTATGCCAATGATATAATTCTATTTATGGATCATGACTTGGAAAAGGCATGTAATCTAAAATTAATTCTTTCAGCATTCGAGCAGTTGTCAGGTCTTAAAATTAATTTCCATAAAAGTGAATTGTTTTGTTTCGGTGATACCAAAGGTGATGCCAACCTATACGCTGAATTATTCGACTGTGGGATTGGTTGTTTTCCAATCAGCTATCTTGGCATTCTAATTCACTATCAGAGGCTTACGCTGGCTGAATGGAAAATTGTTGAAGAAAGACTTCAAAAACGTCTTACTAGCTGGAAAGGAAAATTACTATCCTTTGGTGGAAGATTAGTTCTCATAAACTCAGTACTTAAAATATGGTACTATATATGATTTCTTTCTTCCAGTTACCGAAACGAGTCTTACATAGATTGGACTATTTCCGATCAAGATTCTTTTGGCAAGGGGATAGTGAGAAGAAAAAGTACCGGTTAACTAAATGGAGTGTTGTATGCCGTCCAAAAGATCAAGGTGGACTTGGTGTCCATGATCTTGAAGTTAAGAACAGGGCCTTGCTTGGTAAATGGCTGGCCAGGTTGTTAATGGAGGATGGTGTGTGGCAACAACTGATGCGGAAAAAGTATGTTGGCTCAAAGGCGATCTCTCAGTTTCTTTGGAAACCAGGTGATTCGCATTTTTGGGTTGTTGTCATGGCAACTAAAAAATACCTTTTCCCTTTTGGTTCTTTCTCCATTAAGAATGGGGCGGAGACACAGTTCTGGGAGGATAAGTGGTTGGGAACAACCACTCTTCGCGAACAGTATCCAACTTTGTACAGTATTGTTCGCCATCAAGCGGATACCTTGCAAAAGGTGTTGGAATCTTCCCCTCCCTCTATGACGTTCAGACGTGACCTCATTGGTCCCCGGCTAGTCGCTTGGAACGAACTGCTTCAGCGGTTGGATTCAATCCACTTGGTTCAAGGGACGGATGAATTCCGTTGGAGTCTCACCAAGAATGGTGTATTTTCGGTTAGCTCCATGTACAAAGCCCTGTGTATTCCAACACAACCGATTTTAAATGATAAATCCATCTGGAAGATGAAGATACCTCTTAAAACAAAGGTCTTTGCATGATATCTTCATCGAGGTGTGATTCTTACTAAATATAATCTTGTAAAATGAAACTGGCATGGTTATACGAAATATGTGTTTTGTCACGAAGATGAGACAATAAAACACCTTTTCTTCACTTGTCGGGTTGATAGATTTATATGGTTAATCATTCAGATAGGGTCTACCTTATATCCACCTCGCATTATTGCAAACATCTATGACAATTGGATAAATGGGGTTGATTATAGGTACAAAACTATTATCAGAGTGGGAGCGATTGCGGTAGCATGGTCGCTTTGGCTATGTAGAAATGACAAGGTGTTTAATGACAAAAATTCCTCTATCATGCAGGTTATTTACCGGTGTACAGCTTTGCTTCATTCATGATCGCTACATCAGCGTTTGGAAGATCGAGACCTCTTTACGGAGGTGTCTACACGGTTGGAGAACACGGGCCACATAGTTTATTTCCCAACATGGGTGGCTGCATAGTCGGAGTATTGAAGACAACATAGCTTTATAGTAGTTGGATTTTTACATCGTTCTTTCTATCTCCTTTTGTTTGATACTGGACTACTAAACGGCTGTGTGCATCCTAGTTATGCAGAGGATGGGTGTAATGATTAAAACCATTTTGAGTAATAAAGTGTTATTTTGTGGCGTTTGCCGGAACACATCTTTCGATTGTATCTTCGCAAGGTAACATTACAATTTTGTGTCACATTAGCCAGATAAAACCGCATGACCAAAAAGGAAAAGTTTAGCACATTGTCTTCAAAATCGGTAATGGTCACCCCATGCAAAAGTGCAAACCTTTCTATTTTTTTTTCCTTTGTGATTGTGTTCTGGCAAATGTGCGAAAAAATTGAATGGTACCTGAAAAATACACAATCAGGTGATGTGTTTCGGTAAACGCTAGAAAATAACGGTGTCTTATAACAAATTTTCCTCTTTGTTTTTTTGCTGGCTGGCTGATCCTACAAAATATATTTGTCTTCATTGCTCTTTTTTTAACATGACATCTATTATGATGTCGTAATCACCAGGCCGAAAAAGGATAAGTGAAAAAACCCATGTTCGTCGGGCCATAGGGCAAAGCACAACCGCCGCCGACCCACAGTTGGGTGCTGCACCGATGAAGTTGTAATGCAGCTAGCACTCTACTACATCCTACGTCAAGAGAAAACCATCAAATGGTATGATCATATTTTCCCGTGAACCCTAAGCTTCTGGATCACTACCTACCCCACCCACCCACCCCCACCCCTTCACCAATTACCGTCACCACCATAAAATATTGGGTACGACGTGCTCCCTCCTTGGAACTTGCAAGGTTCAGAACTCTGGCGATTTTGAAAAAATTGACATATATATGGAAATATCACACAAAATAATATGTCTTTTAAAAGATTTAATAAAATAAACTATTTTGTTTGGCTCAGTAACACGACTCTGTCCTAGGTGAAGCTAAGCTGAGAAGCACGAAAGCCATCCTAGGTGGAGCGAAGCTCGGTACCACGAGTTTGTCCTAGGTGGAGCCAAACGCAGTAGCAAAATTTCGTCCCAGGTGGAGCCAATGTCTTTAGCTGTTTTCTAACAACGAAAATTAGGAGTGGTTCATGAACTAGTGAGGACCAAGGTTATTGAACCCAACAGAGAGGTTTTCATCATCTCGAACCGCCACAAAGGGATACTAAACGCAGTTGACAAGGAAATTTCAGGGTATGCTCATAAGCACCATCGATGGTGCATGAGGCATTTCGTGTCCAACTTCTATAAGGCATGTGGGAACAAGGAGCAATCATATGGTCTACAAGATTGCTCATTAGTACATAATCCATTGTCGCTAACGCCTGAAGGGTGCTTAAATCCCTGCTCCGACAGACTTGTCGCCTATCACCCTAACCATGCATGTCAGAAATGATTATGAGTCACTAACGTGCCTGAAAACCGTCAAATGTATGGCGCTTCGCTGACGAGAATTATTATGAGCCCACGAGAAGTTTTGTGGTGCCTCTTGGATCCTCTCTAGGTTATTATACTGACGGTTGGTTAATGAGCACACGTTAGTTCGTTGTGATTTCCCATAGAGTTTGGACGCTCATTCGGTGAGTGGTTGTGAGCTACATACTGATGCTTGTTGGCACTAGATCACACTCAAAAACTCAAGATGCTGAGAAAGTAAATTGCAAAGAGAAATAGACTAATATAACAAGGATAGATGTCAAAATCTGTGATAAATTATATTTCATGATAGAAGGCAGTTCATACATTAACAAATTGAAAAAATACCCTATGAAATACAATATGAAAATGTGTACTATGTCTTTCCTTACTCTACTCTATCACCACAATTGTGATAGCAAGAACATGGATGTCGACAATGCTAGAGGTACTCTGTAAAGAATTTTTTTACATAAAGAGACAAAGAAAAGTTGAGAGTCAAATAGAACAAAGGGTGTGATCCAGCTTGAGCCGGCTAGATCGGCTGCCTCCTCGACCGTTTAAACTACACACTCAGTCTCATTAAACTTGTCTGAGAATTTTCAAAAATTAGATGTAGATGCTATTTAGTGTTTAGATATATTCGAATTTAGAAAAATCTCATATAACTTTCATAGGATGGAGGGACTAGTAAATCTCGGACCTTCAATCATAACAACATCAAACTCTCCGACGCAATATATTACTAAAAATACCATACAAAAGAGTTGCAAAATCACCAATGTGTCCACCAAACAAATATTTACGTGTATGCAACAAAATGCCCATTCATTGCACCAAGATGATTGGAAAATAATTTGTAGTACCCATACCTTGAAACAACAAATTAATGCACCAAATCGACCATACAACACCAAAGAAACATACTCGGAACATGAGAAAATCTTGTCAAATCAGCAAGATATTTGCGATCAATCTCACGGGATGAGCACAAATTATGTGGACACAATGAAATTGATACACATTAGGAGATACACATGATACATTGCGCCATTTCTACAGTCATTTGTCATGCACGTTTTGGTAGTAACCTTGGCCATCCTGACTGTACTTTTATTCTGAAGTTTTCTACTTGTTGTGAAAATATTGTTTGCGCTATAACCACACTGTGTACACTTTTTGTTCCAATGGAACTCATCAATCTACCGACCGATATAGTCACAATCATGTTCTTGTCTAAGTAGCATGGAAGCAAGTAGCAGCAACAAGGGTAACCGAATTCTAAAAAATGAACAAATAAAATACATAGGTGAAAACCACAGGTTTGTTCGTTTTTTGGGAAAATTTCTTACAGGATGTTGTTATTTTGTGAAGTTTGCCAAAACACACCGCCCAATTGACTTCACCGGGTAGCATTATAATTTTGTGTTACATTTGCCAGAATAAACCGCATGGACAAAAATTGGAAGTTTGGCACATTGTCATCAAAACCGGCCATAGCATGGCCATCCCAAGAAAAAGTGAAAAACTTTCTATTTTTCAATGTGTTCTGGCAAATGTGCCACAAAATTGTAATGATAATTGGCAAAGACACAATCGGGTGATGTATTTCGACAAACACCCGGCAATAACGGTGTCCTATAGCAAACTTTCCGCTTCATTTTTTGATGGTTGGCAAAATATATTTTCCTTCATTGCTCTTTTTTTAACATGACATATATTATGATGTCGTAATCACCATGCCGAAAAAGGATAAGGGTCAAAAGAACCCATGTTCTTCTTGGCACATGATGATGAGTCAGGCCATAGGGCAGGCACAACTGCTAGCACTCGACTACGTCGAGAGAAAACCAGCAAACGATATGGTCATATTTAGCCAAAAAAACATACTTGAATGTTGCACGGCAAGTTTTATCCGCCAATCAGGTTTGCCCGTGATCCTTGGGCATCTGGCTCACTACGGAGCTTGGCTACACCCGAGATAGAGCCATGCTACTAAGGTTGACTCCACATGATATGGTGTGCTTGGTTCAACCTAGTGGGGAGCCGTGCTATTGAGTATGGCTCCGTCTGGTGTAGAGCCAAACAAAAATTTTATTTTGTGAAATATGAAAATAAGTTATTTTATGAGATCTTTCCAGATGTATGCTAGTTTTTTCAAAATAAATAGACCTCCGACAAGGTAATTTAATGGCAACATGCAACCAGACGCGCACGTAATTTAAGATAATCTTTGACCATTAATTTAATCAAATAAAATATAAATTAAATGTCTACAAAATCTATGCCTTATTTTTCATATTTTATTAACCAAAATAATAAATCTATATAAATTATTTTTCACATTTTATTAACCTAAATAATGGTCAAAATATTTTCTTAAACTATGTGTGCATGTTAAAGCGATCCAGAGGAAATAGGCCAACACCTCTTCCTTAACTTGTAGGCATTGGGTAGTCCACATAGTCCCAAGGCTCATATGTGTTGATGGAACACAAATATTTCATCAATAGGGCAAGAAAGATAATTCATCACAAGATTTAGCAGTACTATGTGTAGATGAATTAATAGGATTAGCACATGGCAGTATAGAATTTTGAGAAATAGAGCTAGTATCTACATGAGCTAACTTTAGCCTCTCATGGGAGACTAGAAGATCATCACGAAAGCTAGAGAGCTTTCCATGACTTTCTTCCAAAATCCCATAATTGCTAGTTAGCAATTGAAGTTGAGCCCTTAGCTCAACATTCTCCTTCAAAATGGATGATTCACAAAGTCTAGAGTTAGTAGAACAAGCATCATCATTAATAGCAAAAGGAGAATGCAAGTTGGCATGCTCTTTTAGATAAGAAGCTTTAAGTTGCTTATGTGACTCGGTGAATTTCGTGAGAGAACTCTCAACGACCCATGAGCCATTTTTGAGTTGCTCAAAATCCTCAAGGAGTTTAGCATTAACAAACACAAATTTATCATTTTTTTAAGCTTTAGATCGTTTGCCACTTCAAGATCTCTATCATGGTTTTCTTTTATTCTAGACAATTCTAGAGAAAAAGTCTCCTCAAGAGAGTCTTTGGTGGTTTGTTCCTCTTCAAGTTTATTCTTTAGAGATGCCACATCATTGGCAGACTCATATTCAAGAGCACCCATTTTTAATATGGTGTTCTCATGCATCTCAATAAGTTTTTGGCTCTCAATAGCAACAACTAATATTTCAACAAATTTAGTGCTAGCATTTTTATTGTTACGAAGAGAACAATAGACAACCTCACCCATACCATGTAAAGAGGCAATCAGAACCTCTTCTTCTTCATGTACTTCATCTTCATCATCATGAGAAAGATTAGCTTCCAAGGTATGAGATATCGTAAAAGCCTTAGCCATAAGGCATATATAGGAACTTTGAGATGATGGAGAAGAAGAGCTAGTTGAATCTCCATTCAAGATCTTGTCATTGCCAATAGATTCTTCGGTTTCCTCTGCATTGTTAGACACACAACAACTAGAGAAAATATAAGAATTTTTATCATGGAAACTAGAAATAGCAAGCATATCACCATGGCATTTACATAAGCAATTAACACATGATATGCAAGGACTATAAACACACGCATGTAAATCATTTATAATGCTAGATGTGTTTAAGTCCAAATATGAAGCATTGCAATTAGATAGAGATGAAGGATCATCAAGATTAATCACACTATCAACATTGCAATGTTCATTACCACTCAACTTGGCTTTTCCTTGTATCTTGCAACACTTTGGTGAAGTGAATGAAAGTTCATTACGGTCGGAAGCGTAGAGATTACAATCATCCTCAATGATATTGGCCACATAATATTTTTCTTGAAGTTTTCTCCATAAATCATGAGAGCTCCGGAAAGGCAAGATTCAGAAAATATCTACATTGCTCAAAGCATACACAAGCACATTAGAAGCTTGAGCATTGAGATATAAAGTTTTGTCATCCTCTAAAGATAGATTTTGGGAATCCATCAGAGGAGAAAAACCTATATCTACAATTCGCTCCATATGAGGGTCAATGACCCGAAAATGACTAAGCATGTGAATTTTCCATATATCAAAATTTGTGCCATCGAATATAAAAGTGTCATCGGACACTAATCCTCTAGCCTACATCTTTACTCTCAAGGCGGTGAGGCCTAAAATAAGAGACCGGGCTCTGTTGCCAATTGAAAGGACATAGATATCACCTAGAGGGGGGGGGGGGTGAATAGGCGGTTTATTTTTTTTACGATTATGGGTTAAACAAATGCTAAGCACAAAACCTATATAACTAGGGTTCATCTATGTGCATCAACAACTTATGCTAAGCAGTACAAGTAACTATGTGATAGCAAGATATATAACTTCAAGCACGAAGGCTATCACAAAGTAAAGTGCATAAGTAAAGAGCTCAGGTATAGAAATAACCGAGGTGACACGGAGACAATGATGTATCTCGAAGTTCACACTCTTGCGAGTGCTACTCTCCGTTGGAGCAGTGTGGAGGACAAGCCACTCCAAACTCCACGAAGGCCTCACCGTATTCTCCTCGATAATTCCCACCAGAAGGAATGTCCTCGATCCACTATGGAACCTTGAGGGTGG
>NC_061514.1:183149191-183161522 GCF_022539505.1 Lolium rigidum | reverse complement strand
AAAAGAAAATCTACACTACTTAAAAAGGAGGAAGGCGTTCCCTATTCTGCCCACCATCACACTACGACAAAGGCTTCGTCGTCGACTTTTTTTCGTCACACATCGCTCCTCCCACCGGTTTTTATTCTTTCGTCCAGAAAAAACCGTCAAAAAACCAGTCGTAGACATCCTCACCTGATCTGTTCCCGAGCGCCACCCTCCATCCTCACCCGATCTCCCCTCGCCGTCGTAACCCAAGATCACCACGCCTCCGCCTGGTTCGCCCGCCGCCAGGCCCCCTCTCGCGTACGACCTCGCGGCGTCGCAGACCGCCTCTTCTCCCTTACCACGCCGCCAAGCATACTTGGAATCAGCTGATGCGGCCTTCTTCTCCACCGCGCATGTATGTGGGGATCCCCCTTGATCCCGGCGGCATGGCCAGAGACGAAGGCAACCCTCAGGCTCGCCCGCGTCGCTGCCTGGCTTGGGGCCAGATCGTCGGCTGCGGGGTTTAGATCGAGGGGCTGCGTGGCCAGATCGTCGGCTGAGGGCCGCGCCGCCTAGGTATGCCTCCATGGGCTCAGCTATACTATCAACCGTTGTTGCTTATTATGTTGCTGTCGCTACATACATGCTGCAGCCGTGCGGCATGGGCCGATATGAGCTTCTTTGCTTTGGATTGGAGATTGGGATTTAGGACTTGTGAATCTGCCGTTGTGCTACGGCTGGTTGGCATTCTGGACTGGGAAGTATGGAATCAGGTAGTCTCATACTACTAGCAGACTTGCAGACTAGAATCAAATTAGATGGAAACAGAAATAGGTGTCACTACTAATCGAGAAAATATCAAGCACAGTAAGTACTGGTACAATAGCAACCGGCTAGAGTAAATTGAGAAAATATCAAGCAACATATGTTTATCTCAATTCTCTAGATTTCATGGTCAAGTAGAACAGTACTATAAAGCCCCTGTGCAATACCAGATAAAAGAGTAGAGATAGACAATGTCCATCATGTTTACTAGAATATTTTTGGAAGAGAGAAGCCGGTCTTTGGGGAAGACTGGATGCAGAGCTCAACATTGTCCAAAATTTCCATAGCTTTGGAGAATGATGATGAACTTGACGATTATATTTTATGCCTTCAATCAGAGATAGAGGGTTGCTACCTCTCCCTACTGGAATTTGCTATCAAGAAGTTGCCAAGGTGTGAGGCATCAAACTGTCGCTGAGGTCTAAACACTCTTGGTTCCAACAAGGCTAACAGCAAGATCGGCAGCGGTGTCCACAGCACCAGTGGCTACCTAGCTCAGAGCTATTGGTTGACAGGCGGCTTCATCTGCTCGCAAGTTCTGGTCCTTAAGTTGTTGAGTGACCATGTATCAGAGGACACGCAACAACACACTTCCCTATCTTGTCGGTGAGTACTCATTATTGTACAATTTTTCATGTAATCTGTGTTATCCTGATAGTTTTGTTTTAATTCTTAGGAAAAATTATCCATAGTCTGCTACTTTCTTGAATTGGTGCTCTGCTCTCCGGATTAAATTCTTAATAGCATGAAACCAATGATTTCTGTGTTTAGTGTTGTGGCCCGTTGCTTTAATAGTTCTCATGGTACAGTACATGTTCATGTCTTCTTGCAGATGAACACCGGAATAGGAGTAACACATAATGTCAGCTTGCAGATTTTGGTGAGTACAATGCACATTGTCGGTTATGCATTTCAATTAGGTACTAGAAACAGTAACTGAAATGATTTGTATGTAAAATGTTGTCAGCACTAGGAGTGGCATCAATACATATTTGGAGAGGCTAAGTTGGTCTCCTTCCAGCCCTTATATCCAGTGTGCCAGCTCGGGGACTCACACCAAGATAAGTCTGCGAGGAAACATAGGTAATACCATGTTGCATATTGTTGTTCATTTAGTTGTTTATTAAGCTGTACTAATCCATTTTTTGTTATAGGACATGCACTAGAATGAAATTATGCGGATATGTGTTGTCATGTCATCTGGTTGTAGTACACAGATATGTGTTGCCATGTCATCTGAAGATTAATTGGTTTCATTTTTTAGGGATGATCTCTGGAATCCATTGCCTCTTAACTGTCTCCCACTGACACAGCCGCTGCCGAGGTTTGCCGCCTACACTGTCCTTCCCTCTCCAACCAGATAGCCACCGTCCCGTAGGCTGATTGGCCGTTGGTGTGCCGCTCAGGAGGTCTGATCCATTTGTCCTCCTTTCATTTAAATTCCATCCATGAATTGTTCAAATGATTGAAAAATGCATAACAAATTATATATCCGAAGTCCTGATTTTTTTTACTTTTCTTGCGTTTGATACAAACTCGCAGGTGAGTATGTCTTCAAGATGAGTCCTTAGAACAATATATCCATCTAATATGTGGTATGATCTTCCGAGCTGCTTTGAGCAGAACGTTTATATATTTTGAAAAAAATATTTGTTTGATTATTTTGATATGCAGTTTCCTAATTTCTAATCAATAGAAATTCTAATGCTGATAAAAATTATCATATTAAGTTTCAGAAAAGCAAGAAGCCTTTCAATCTACAGTCATTAATTATTCATAGTAAAGATGAAAGGAAATATTGTTATATATTTTTAAAATGTTAGTATTTCTTTGTTCGTTTTGATATGTTATTTCCTAATTTCTAATCAATGGTGATTCTGCTATTATTTCTTATAAATGATTACTGATGAGCTTACAAATTAATTTTCATTAGCAAAATCACATGCCTAGAGTCTCCTATGTGTTGGGATATTTTCTGAAGAATGATGCCGGAAGATGCTAAAAGTAACTATAAGAATTACCTCTCTCGCACCGCATTTCTTGTTCGCAAAGTATTCTGACAAAGGATTGGTCAATGTGCTATGGATCCATTTGACATTATCTTTTTACAAGTGCAACCTAACTCAAACTCAGTCTCAGCTAGCTAACTACAGCAGCACTGATAGTGGTTAACTACCGTTGCTGTTGCTGGTAGTGGTAGTGGTGGTTCGGAGTTGGCTAAGCCTGGAGCTGGTGGCGTCCCCAAATGTATTCTTGGGATAAGATGGGATTATCTTTGTATCATCTGCAACAACAACAGCCAGCCATGACAACGGTACGTGAAGTGTTCAAATCCTTCGCAATCAAAATTATCTACTTAACTAGCACCAATTGACTTCACCATTTACCATGGTGGACTTGAGTGTTTCTGAACAGTCTGATTTTTACCAACAAATATCCATAAATGCTAAATAATATTTTCTTCGAAAGTCTATTTATTAGTTCTGAACACTTTGTTTCGGATGAACAACCTTCTGTGGCAGTCAGGCAAAATCAAGGCTTCTATTTGTAAGAGCGTGATTACGTAATGAAGCATGGGATGACCCTGTTGAGATTTTTAATGCAATTTTTGACATGTAAATGGTATAAAAGAGGATGCCCAGAAACCATGGTGTTTGCATTTGTTGCTAGAACAATGGATGACCCTCCAGCTTTTTGAGTTGAAACAAGGAGTTGGCAGAGTTCAGTATGTCGATTAAATACACACGTAAATACACGCATTAGGATTTTAGAAGTCGTGCCATTCACTAATTCTAGCATTATCTTATCAGGAAAGCTCTTCTGGATGTTCTAAGGAACTTACTAAAGACACCAGGGAAGATAATACTTTGGCCGAGGATGTGAGATGTTATTTATGGATGAGTTATGGGAATGCCATTCTACAATAAATGAGAATGAATAAGGTGCTATGCTTCCTTGATGTTCAATTCATAGATTTCCTTTACATCGGCATTTTTATTATTGTGTAACTTGCTACATAATTAGGTTCACAGAAAATCGGGTAACTTTTAAAAGCATTGAGAGAAGTTCAAAGCCTATGAAACCACCGATGCGGACATACACAAAGGTATGCTTCAGTAAGTACCTACAAAAAATGCAACATCCGCTGAAAGTTCTTTGGTAGCGAACATAATACTTGACATTTTTGCTTATGCTATTGCTATCTTCTAATCCATGCAAACATATTCAGAAGTTTGGATTCGTTGAAAGATCTATAGATGTGACACGGTACAGAGATTACCGTGAGCTGAGATCGGCCATCACATCCATGTTTGGACTCTAGGGGAAGCTTGAGCATCCTGCAAGTTCAGATTGGAAGCTTGTTTATGTTGACTACGGAAACGATGTCCTTCTCGTCGGCGATGACCATGGGAGTAAGTATCTTCAGCTCTACACTCATTTATTTAGTTACTAATATGCATAGGTAGACCTTGTCCATAGTGGGTGTTTAGGCCAAGTATGCAGGTCACTGTATACATGCCTACAAGCCTCATTTACTGTATACATCCACTTTATCCTACATAATTAAGTTGTCAACATAAGTAAATGACTTCAGCTTTGTAGCTTCTATCCCTTGTATGGTTTCAGCAAGGCACATACAGATGTTTGTTGCATATCTGAAATCAGTTAATATGTAATTTTACTGTGAGAATGCATAGCATATCTATGCATCCGTGCCGTGGAGTTGGTGGCTAGCAAGGTTGATATACAAACTAAACGACAGGCTGTACATTAAGATCTTCTGGAAGAGGGAGCAAGACACATCCTGATATTGAAACAACGGACTGAAATCGCTTCTGGATTTCCACTAAGACAAATTATATGCATTGAGGTGAGTTTCTTATAGCTTCTGCAATCGAGTTTGACTCTGTTTGGAGTTCTGTCAGTAAATAATCTTACCATTTAGTTTTGCTGGCGGTCTCCCGTGAGCTTATGTATGTTCTATTAATGTATAGGACTGCAGGTCGCTGGGTTGCATAGTCTTGGCAGTTGCTTGCTGGAGTGACTCAGCCGAGCAACATTACATTATGAGTTTTAAGGTTTCAAAAATATTCCCAAAAAATTATGGATGTAGCTAACGATGGTATTCTACAATCATGCAAAACCTCAATGATAAATACCTTATACTTCGGGATAGACCAAAATGACAAGTTCTGACAAATTTTCGGACTTTCAAAATGTGTACTATTCACTATATTAGATGTTTAGATCTACACATTTGTCATTTGTTATAGCCCAAAATATAAGGTATTTTGTATTCGTATTTTTTACAATTGTAGGATACATCTGTAACTACTTGCAGTAACTACTTGCAGATTTGTTTTCAGATTTTGTTGAAACTTCAAACAGGGTTTTCGAATTTTTCAAAAAGACTGAGCTACGTGAAGCTTGAGCCCCAAAACGCCACTTTTACTCTACCTTCCCATGGGAGCTTCTGTTTCTTCTGACACATAAGCAATAGTGCCCTGTTTTAACAAGGCCAGTTTATTTCTTACTTATGAGCAAATGTATGTTTTCTTACCATTACTCAACATGAAAACATGTGCATAACCCATCATTTCGCTTATCAAAATATTGCCTTTGAAATTTTTATGAGCTCCATTATGTGCATCATTTGAGATGCAGCCTCCAGTCCAGTGGCTGATGCACAGGTCTTGTCGGCATGTCAGGTTGCTACTGCTTGCTAGCATGATTCATACTCAACTCTGCTCGTACCGAAGTTTGGTGTGATGATGAACCACTTGGTCGAACATGCAATGTATCTCTTCACTCTTCCGAACATGAGCTTTACGGTCGCTACAGCAAACACCGGCAAGTCGGTCAACAGGTATGCCGAGAAGACTGAGGACCTCCCGGTGTGGGAGATCACGAGAGCCTAGAAATGTGAATTAGCTCCTCATGTCGAGGCTAGCGGAGAAGGATTGTCGGTGGCTGAGAACGAAATATTTTGTCTTACATCGGGATGATGGCCTTGAGCCCTTGCCTATGTTTGGTGACGCATGCGTTTAGCATGTTATGTAAGTAGAGTGCTGACACATCTGCGACCGGGAACTATATGTTTTTTTATTCCTTGATGAAAATATGTTTCTAATGGTTCTCTGCTCGGACAGGCATGTGGTTCAATTTAGAAAAAAAAATGTGAGTAGCCTTTCCATGGCGTTGCCTGGTATTGACCATGTCTACTTATATTGTGAATAGCTTCTTAGATATTATTTGTGGATACATTTAATTTTTGTTCTCATCCTCATAATAAGACATGCATCTCCAGCTATGCATCTCCAGGTCTTATGAGGATACATCGCTTCCTGAAAAAACTAGCATTCACACCACCGGCTTGTCGACGAAGCTTTTTACCCCAACCATTATTGAATGCTATGATCCAGGTTGTGTTAGGATATTTATAAATATCAAAGTGAAAGTATTCCTTCATTTATACATGTGTTTGCAGGATTCATGTTTTATGAAAAAATAATACATCCAAAAGAAGATGATGTTGAGTTGAAAGTTCTCCAAAAGAAGATGTTGTTGAGTTGAAAGTTATGACAACCGAGAACACATGTGCTTACCGTGGAAGAGTAACAAGAAGATCTAAAACTTGAAACCACCCAGATGTATAACAATGTTGTCTTGTTATTGTGTTTGTTATTATCATGTTGTAGTACATTATAATGTCACTCATTTGTTTTGAATTTTCCTACTGAGTTATGAATTACATATGTGCATTGAGAAATAAAATTTTAAGACCCGTGGCAACGCACGGGCATTTGTACTAGTTTAGAGTCAAGTGTCGTTCAATCTGAACGAAGTGCGTGCTTGGGCTTGAG
The DNA here is from genome assembly GCF_022539505.1 of Lolium rigidum. Lineage (NCBI taxonomy): Eukaryota > Viridiplantae > Streptophyta > Magnoliopsida > Poales > Poaceae > Lolium > Lolium rigidum. The sequence continues at coordinate 183,154,866 of NC_061514.1, read as the reverse complement.
CCGGCTGGATCAGCTGCCTCCTCGACCGTTTTAACTAGTAAATCTCGGACCTTCAATCATCGCAACATCAAATTCTCTGACACTATATTTTTCTAAAAATATCATACAAAAAATTTGCAGCATCACCAATGTGTCCACCAAACAAATATTTCTACGTATGCAGCAAAATCCCCATTCATTGCACTGAGATGATTGAAAAATAAGTTGTAGTACCCAGTACCCACACCTTGTAACAACAAATTAGTGCAACCACACAACAACAAAGTAACAAACTCGAAATATGAGAAAATCTTGTGGAATCAGCTAGATATTTGCGACCAATCTCGCGGAAAGAGCACAAATTCTGTGAACGCAGCGACATCTGGATACACACCAGGAGGTACACATGATACATTACGCTTTTTCTACTACCATTCGTCGTGCACATTTTGGCAGTAACCTTGGTCACCCCAGCGGTACTTTTATTTTGAAGTTTTCTGCTTGTTGTGAAAATATTGTTTGCGATATATACAAATTTTTGTTCCAATGGAACTCATCAAATCTATCCACCGATATAGTCACAATCCTATTCTTGTCTAAGTAGCATGGAAGCAAGTAGCAGCAAGAAGGGTAACCGGATTCTAAAAAATGAACAAATAAAATATATAGTTGAAAACCACAGGTTTGTTCGTTTTTGCGCTTGTTGTGGTCACTGGAGATGAGGTACCTGCGGATGTTATTGCTAAGCAGTGGCTCAACGTTGCTCTGATTGTCCCAAATGGAAGTGGGGGGCGGTTCCTCATGTTGACATGCAGTTTCTGGTTTCTGTACTATCGTTCGAGGACCTTCATAGGGTGGATGGTATTCAGGTGGGGGTGCCCTCTTTTAGCTCCTCGATTTCCATTTCAGCATGGCGGTCAGACGAAGTTCCTCACAAGGCCGAGCTAGAGAAAATGTGGCTGCACGTGGAGGGGGTGCTACATACCTTGAGACACTTCTTGGTTTTGGGGCCGTTGGGTCTCTTCTTGGTAAAACAGTGGATGTGGATCTTATTAGTCTGAGACGGAGGGCGGTGGTCCGTATTCAGGTGGCCATGATACATGCTGGAACGCCCGATAGCTAAAACCGATGCTGTGGTTAAGTTCAAGGCTTTTGAGTTCCGCTTTCGCAGGGAGCCGACAGATTATGTTCCATACCCAGATTTTGTTCCTCTGATTTGGGTGAAGAAAGATGATGCGGATGAGGGTGGCGAGGGTGCTCCCGACGGCGGGGATGATGCTATGGACACTTCTGAGCCAAGAGTGGGACCGTCGGATACCGGGTCCTCGCAGGTGCAGCAGGTGGGACCTAGTGCTTCGGCGCTTGGGGCGGCTCATGCTATGGCCTCCATTATTGCAGTCACGCCTTTTAACCCCAACCCGCAGATCCCGATTGTGATTGAGAAGGTCAAGAGGCTGCAGGCTATTAGTCCATCTTTGGAGGGTCCGTCTCTTGCTACAGCTTCTCCTCGTGTGACAGCCGAGGCTTTGCGTATCGCTCTAGATGCGGCATCATCTGACAGCCCGGGGGCAGCCCGGCAACAGTCTTCCGGTCCTGCTTTGGAGCATGCTCACTCGGACAGACCGGCTAGAGGGAGGGTGTGTACTCTTGGCTGTATCACGCCAGCTGCGGCTAGGCGGGCTGAAGCTTCCGCGGCTCATGCGGCTGAGGTCGAGATGGTTCCTACGTCGGGATTTGACGTGGAGGAGGCGGCGCTGCGAGGGGGTCTTCTTCGCCCTTGTCCCCTCGAGTGCCTTCACGTACGCCGTGCCGGGTGAAGGATGAGGTGTCGCATCCCGCCCCTTTGTTCGGTCGTGGGGGACTCTACTTCCCCTATGTCCCCGCGGTCGGTGTCTACTCCACCGGCTGACGACGAGGCGGCTACCATGGCCCTTGCGGCCAGGGAAGCCCTTACCGTTGGCCGGGACGTCATGGGGAGTGGAGGCGTCGGCGGCGTTGGTTGCGGAGGGGGGTCTACCTCACCATCACCCCCTCTTGCGGCCCTAGGGGACTTGGCGGGGCAGCCCACACCACCTGTTGCGCAGCTGGGTGTGGCTAGGCAACCGACCCCTTTCCCTCCGGGCTTCTTGCGCCGGCCTCGGGAGCTCAGGGGCTGCCATCGGCTCAGCCTCCCAGGGAGGATCTTCAGCGGCACCGACCTCCCCGAGGGCCGCAGCTATGATGCGTCCTCCGATGGCAGCGTCTGTTGAGCCCTCGTGGAGTAGTGCACGTCACGGGGTTGGCATCGATGGGGCTGCCGCGACGGATGAGAATTCGATGGCAAAGGCCATGTGTCGTAAGGCGGAGAGCAACCTCGACTTCTCAGGTACCATTAAGAGTTCAAAGTCTTTTTTAACTTCCCCAACACCACTAATGGCCTCTAAGCTCCATAATGTGGGTCTTGTTGGGAAATTCCATTAGTTCTATTTCTGTTTCGGCTAATGCTCTTAGACCTATGGAGCTTGATAGATTAAAATTTACTCCTATGGTTTCGAGCAAGTCGGATACCTCTTTATCTGATGATGATGAGGAGGAAGTGTACGCCATTTCAGACGGCCAGCTACTCACACATCTAGTTGGAGAGGTATCGGAGGTGGGTCTGGATGATGACGCGTTGGGCTCATGTATTGAATTACAAGCAGCTGAGCGTAAATCCAGACTCTCCTCTATTAAACGTAATGCATGACCTAATAAAAAGGCAAAGGTGACTAAATCTCCAATTTTTTCCATATGAATGGCATGTTTAACAATAGCAGAAGTCTCAAGGACTTGGCTAAACACTTACACATCTCTGAAAGTAGATCCGGGAATATGTTTTAGATTTTGTTGCTATATCTGAGACGGGCAAGCGGAATTACTCAACAAGTTTACTAAATCGCCTTTCAGGCGGGGAAGATCTCGCCCTCCTCGGGGGCGTTCTGGTGGTTTATTAGTCGGGATCCGAACTGCGACTATAGAAATTTTGGATAATTCCGGAGGTGACTTTCATACTAAACTTCACATCCGGAATAAATCTGATAATTTCATATGGAGTTTGGTTTCTATTTATGGGGTTACCCAGGATGTTGATAAGCCTGCTTTTCTTCAGGAATTGGTTAATTTAGCAAAGGACAATCCACACTCTTATAGGCGGGGATTTTAACTTGCTAAGATACCCTTATGAGAAAAGTAGGGGTAGATTTGACACCCATTGGCCTTTTTATTCAACGTTGTTATTGACAGCCTGGATTTGAGAGAGGTATCAATGGGTAGAAGACAGTTCACTTTGGTGAACAGTCTCCCAGAGCCTACATACGAGAAATTGGATCGAGTATTGATGGACTCAGATTGGGAATTGAAATTCACCTAGTCTCAGTATGGGTCCTTCCTCGGATTGAAGCTTTGTCAGATCGTGCTCCAATTTTATTATCTACTGGAACACCATTACCGCAACGGAGACGTCCGTTCAAATTTGAACTTGGATGGCTTAATCGGGATGGTTTCTCAGACATGGTTAAATTTATTTGGGACAAGCTGGTTGCTGGGAACAACCCAATCCAAAGGTGGAATAACAAACTACACTCGATGCTCGTTGCGTAGATACTTTGGAGGGTGGGCTAGGCAAATGGAGGGCCAGCTCAAACAAGAGAAACACAGCCTATCATCAAATATTGATGACTTAGAGGCACTCATTCAGGTACGACCATTGACTAAGTAGGAAATTGATCTTAAAAGTCCATATAATGCTAAGTTAGCCGGTTTACTTCGTGAGGAGGAACTCAAATGGTACCAGAGGTCTAAGGCCCGTTCCTGCTAGAGAGAGATTCGAATACGAGGTACTTTCATAGTGTCGCCAAAGGTCGACATAGAAAGAAACTCATTCATTCTCTTACTTGGGATGAGGGACTGATCAAAGGTCAAGAGTAGCTAAAGTCCTATATTACATCGTATTATAAAGGTCTTTTTGGCGCTCCGGAGGAATCGGATATATCCAAGGATGAATCCAGGATTGATGATATCCCCCAAGTCTCTCCACAGGAAAATGCTATCCTAACCTCCCCGTATTCCAAGGAGGAAATAAGAAAAGCGGTTTTTTAGATGGAGCATAATAAGGCGCCAGGACCGGATGGTTTTTCGGCTGAATTTTACAAAACCTTTTGGGATATTGTCAAGTCTGACTTACTAGATCTATTTGCTGAACTCCACGGGGGGCAGCTGGATCTATTCCGTATTAATTTTGGTGAAATAATTGTTTTACCAATTTTTTTTTAATGTGGAACGGATTCAGCAATACAGACCAATATGCATACGAAATGTTTGTTTTAAAATATTCACAAAAGTTGTTACTATTCGACTTAATTCAGTGGCAGATCAAGTGGTGCGCCCTTCTCAGACTGCTTTTATGGAAGGAAGACACATCCTAGATGGGGTGGTGACCTTACATGAGACAATCCATGAGATGCATCACAAAAAGTTGAATGAGGTCATACTCAAAATCGACTTTGAAAAATCCTATGATAAAGTCAAATGGTCTTTTCTTCAACAAACGCTCAGGATGAAAGGTTTTTCTGAGGATTGGCGCGCTCTTATAAATAACTTTGTTTTTGGGAGAAGTGTTGTCATTAAGGTCAATGATGACACTGGCAAATATTTCTAGACCAGAAAAGGGTTGAGGCAAGGTGATCCCCTATCTCCAATGTTATTTAACATTATGGCGGATATGCTTGCATTTATAATAGAGCGCGCTAAGATGGATGGCCAAATTGAAGGAGTAGTCCCCCATTTGGTTGATGGGGGATTATCCATCCTTCAGTATGCCGATGACATAATTCTATTTATGGATCATGACTTGGAAAAGGCACGTAATCTAAAATTAATTGTTTCAGCATTCGAGCAGTTGTCAGGTCTTAAAATTAATGTCCATAAAAGTGAATTGTTTTGTTTCGGTGATACCAAAGGTGATGCCAACCTATACGCTGAATTATTCGACTGTGGGATTGGTTGTTTTCCAATCAGCTATCTTGGCATTCTGATTCACAGTCGGAGGCTTATGCTGGCTGAATGGAAAATTTTTGAACAAAGACTTCAAAAATGTCTTACTAGATGGAAAGGAAAATTACTATCTCTTGGTGGAAGATTAGTTCTCATAAACTCAGTACTTAAAAATATGGTACTGTATATGATTTCTTTCTTCCAGTTACCGAAAGGAGTCTTACATAGATTGGACTATTTCCGATCAAGATTCTTTTGGCAAGGGGATAGTGAGAAGAAAAAGTACGGTTAACTAAATGGAGTGTTGTATGCTGTCCAAAAGATCAAGGTGGACTTGGTGTCCATGATCTTGAAGTTAAGAACAGGGCCTTGCTTGGTAAATGGCTGGCCAGGTTGTTAATGGAGGATGGTGTGTGGCAACAACTGATGCGGAAAAAGTATGTTGTCTCAAAGGCGATCTCTCAGGTTCTTTGGAAACCAGGTGATTCACATTTTTGGGTTGTCTTCGTGGCAACTAAAAATACCTTTTCCCTTTTAATTCTTTCTCCATTAAGAATGGGGCGGAGATACGGTTCTGGGAGGATAAGTGGTTGGGAAAAACCACTCTTCGCGAACAGTATCCAGCTTTGTACAGTATTGTTCGCCATCAAGGGGATACCTTGCAAAAAGGTGTTCTATGACAAAGA
>NC_061514.1:183086456-183149091 GCF_022539505.1 Lolium rigidum | reverse complement strand
ATGACAATTGGCTAAATGGGGTTTATTATAGGTACAAAACTATTATCAGAGTGGGAGCGATTGCGGTAGCATGGTCGCTTTGGCTATGTAGAAATGACAAGGTGTTTAATGACAAAAATTCCTCTATCATGCAGGTTACCGGTGTACAGCTTTGCTCCATTCATGGTCGCTACTTCAGCGTTTGGAAGATCGACGGTTGGAGAACATGGGCCACATAGTTTATTTCCCAACATGGGTGGCTGCATAGTCGGAGTATTGAAGCCAACATAGCTTTATAGTAGTTGGCTTTTTACATCGTTCTTTCTATCTCCCTTTGTTTGATACTGGACTACTAAACGGCTGTGTGCATCCTAGTTATGCAGAGGCTGGGTGTAATGATTAAAACCATTTTGAGTAATAAAGTGTTCCTTATCGAAAAAATAACATTGTTATTTTGTGGCGTTTGCCGGAACACACTTTCGATTGTGTCTTCGCAGGGTAACATTATGTCACATTAGCCAGATAAAACCGCATGACCAAAATGGGAATGTTTAGCACATTGTCTTCAAAATCGGTAATAGCATGGTCACCCCACGCAAAAGTGCAAACCTTTCTATTTTTTTCCTTTGTGATTGTGTTCTGGCAAATGTGCGAAATTTTTTTATGGTACCTGACAAATACACAATCATGTGATGTGTTTAGGTAAACGCTAGAAAATAACGGTGTCCTATAACAAATTTTCCTCTTTGTTTTTTTGCTGGCTGGCTAATCCTACAATATATATTTGTCTTCATTGCTCCTTTTTTAACATGACATCTATTATGATGTCGTAATCACCAGGCCGAAAAAGGATAAGTGAAAAAAAACCTATGTTCGTCGGGCCATAGGGCAAAGCACAACCGCCGCCGACCCACAGTTGGGTGCTGCACCGATGAAGTTGTAATGCAGCTAGCACTCTACTACATCCTACGTCAAGAGAAAACCATCAAATGGTATGATCATATTTTCCCATGAACCCTAAGCTTCTGGATCACTACCTACCCCACCCACCCACCCCCACCCCCGCCCCTTCACCAATTGCCGTCACCACCATAAAAGATTGGGTACGGCGTGCTCCCTCCTTGGAACTTGCAAGGTTCAGAACTCTGGCGATTTTGACAAAGCTGACATATATCTGGAAAGATCACACAAAATAATATGTCTTTTAATAGATTTCACAAAATAAACTATTTTGTTTGGCTCAGTAACACGGCTCCGTCCTAGGTGAAGCCAAGTTGAGAAGCACGACGCTATCCCAGGTGGAGCGAAGCTCGGTACCACGAGTTTGTCCTAGGTGGAGCCAAACGCAGTAGCAAAATTTCGTCCCAGGTGGAGCCAAGGTCTTTAGCTGTTTTCTAACAACGAAAATTAGGAGTGGTTCATGCACTAGTGAGGACCAAGGTTATTGAACCCAACAGAGAGGTTTTCATCATCTCGAACCGCCACCAGGGGATACTAAACGCAGTTGACAAGAAAATTTCAGGGTATGCTCATAAGCACCATCGATGGTGCATGAGGCATTTCGTGTCCAACTTCTATAAGGCATGTGGGAACAAGGAGCAACCATATGGTCAACAAGATTGCTCATTAGTACATAATCCATTGTCGCTAACACCTGAAGGGTGCTTAAATCCCTGCTCCGACAGACTAGTGGCCTATCACCCCAACCATGCATGTCAGAAATGACTCTGAGTCACTAACGTGCCTGAAAACCGTCAAATGTATGGCGCTTCGCTGACGAGATTTATTATGAGCCCATGAGAAGTTTTGTGGTGCCTCTTGGATCCTCTCTGGGTTGTTATACTGACGGTTGGTTAATGAGCACGCGTTAGTTCGTTGTGATTCCCCATAGAGTTTGGACGCTCTTTCGGTGAGTGGTTGTGAGCTATATGCTGATGCTTGTTGGCACTAGATCACACTCAGAAACCCAAGATGCTGAGAAAGTAAATTGCAAAGAGAAATAGACTAATATAACAAGGATAGATGTCAAAATCTGTGATAAATTATATTTAATGATAGAAGGCAGTTCATACGTTAACAAATTGAAAAATACCCTATGAAATACAATATGAAAATGTGTATTATGTCTTTCCTTACTCTACTATCACCACAATTGTGATAGCAAGGACATGGATGTCGACGATGCCAGAGGTACTCTGTAAAGAATTTTTTTAGATAAAGAGACAAAGAAAAGTTGAGAGTCAAATAGAACAAAGGGTGTGCTCCAGCTTGAGCCGGCTAGATCGGCTGCCTCCTCGACCGTTTAAACTACACACTCAGTCTCATTAAACTTGTCTGAGATTTTTCAAAAAATAGATGTAGATGCTATTTAGTGTTTAGATATATCCGAATTTAGACAAATCTCATATAACTTTCATAGGATGGAGGGACTAGTAAATCTCGGACCTTCAATCATAACAACATCAAACTCTCCAACGCAATATATTTCTAAAAATACCATACAAAAGAGTTGCAAAATCACCAATCTGTCCACCAAACAAATATTTACGTGTATGCAACAAAATGCCCATTCATTGCACCAAGATGATTGGAAAATAATTTGTAGTACCCACACCTTGAAACAACAAATTAATGCACCAAATCGACCAGACAACACCAAACAAACATACTCGGAACATGAGAAAATCTTGTCAAAGCAGCAAGATATTTGCGATCAATCTCACGGGATGAGCACAAATTTTGTGGACACAACGAAATTTGGATACACATTAGGAGATACACATGATACATTGTGCCATTTCTACATTCATTTGTCATGCACGTTTTGGTAGTAACCTTGGCCACCCTGACTGTACTTTTATTCTGAAGTTTTCTACTTGTTGTGAAAATAGTGTTTGCGGTATAACCACACTGTATACACTTTTTGTTTCAATGGAACTCATCAATCTACCCACCGATATAGTCACAATCATGTTCTTGTCTAAGTAGCATGGAAGCAAGTAGCAGCAACAAGGGTAACCGAATTCTAAAAAATAAACAAATAAAATATATAGGTGAAAACCACAGGTTTGTTCGTTTTTTGGGAAAATTTCTTACACGATGTTTTTATTTTGTGAAGTTTGCCTAAACACACCGCCCAATTGACTTCACCGGGTAGCACTATAATTTTGTGTTACATTTGCCAGAATAAACCGCATGGCCAAAAATAGAAAGTTTGGCACATTGTCATCAAAACCGGCCATAGCATGGCCATCCGAAGAAAAAGTGAAAAACTTTCTGTTTTCAATGTGTTCTGACAAATGTGCCACAAAATTGTAATGATAATTGGCAAAGACACAATAGGTGATGTATTTCGACAAACACCCGACAATAACGGTGTCCTATAGCAAACTTTCTGCTTCATTTTTTGATGGTTGGCAAAATATATTTTCCTTCATTGCTCTTTTTTTAACATGACATATATTATGATGTCGTGATCACCAGGCCGAAAAAGGATATGGGTCAAAAGAACCCATGTTCTTCTTGGCACATCATGATGAGTCAGGCCATAGGGCAGGCACAACTGCCGATGACCCATAGTTGGTTGCTGCAAAATCTTTTGCCGATGAAGTTGTAACACAGCTGGCACTCGACTACGTCGAGAGAAAACCAGCAAACGATATGGTCATATTTAGCCAAAAAACATACTTGAATGTTGCATGGCAAGTTTTATCCGCCAATCAGGTTTGCCCATGATCCTTGGGCATCTGGTTCACTACGGATCTTGGCTACACCCGAGATAGAGTCATGCTACTAAGGTTGACTCCACATGATATGGTGTCGTTCTTCTCAGCTTGGTTCAACCTAGTGGGGAGTCGTGCTATTGAGTATGGCTCCGTCTGGTGCAGAGCCAAACAAAAAGTTTATTTTGTGAAATATGAAAACAAGTTATTTTATGAGATCTTTCCAGATGTATGCTAGTTTTGTCAAAATCGACAGACCTCCGACAACGTAATTTAATGGCAACATGCAACCAGACGTGCACGTAATTTAAGATAATCTTTGACCATTAATTTAATCAACATAATATAAATTAAATGTCTACAAAATCTATGCCATATTTTTCATATTTTATTAACCAAAATAATAAATCTATATAAATTATTTTTCACATTTTATTAACCAAAATAATGGTCAAAATATTTCCTTAAACTATGTGTGCATGTTAAAGCGATCCGGAGGAAATAGGCCAACACCTCTTCCTTAACTTGTAGGCATTGGGTAGTCCACATAGTCCCAAGGCTCATATGTCTTGATGGAACACAAATATTTCATCAGGACAAGGAAGATAATTCATCACAAGATTTAGCAGTACTATGTGTGGATGAATTAATAGGATTAGCACATGGCAGTATAGAATTTTGAGAAATAGTGCTAGTATCTACATGAGCTAACTTTAGCCTCTCATGGGAGACTAGAAGATCATCACGAAAGTTAGAGCTTTCCATGACTTTCTTCCAAAATCCCATAATTGCTAGTTAGCAATTGAAGTTGAGCCCTTAGCTCAACATTCTCCTTCAAAATGGATGATTCACAAAGTGTAGAGTTAGTAGAACAAGCATCATCATTAATAGCAAAAGAAGAATGCAAGTTGGCATGCTCTTTTAGATAAGAAGCTTTAAGTTGCTTATGTGACTCGGTGAATTTCGTGAGAGAACTCTCAACGACCCATGAGCCATTTTTGAGTTGCTCAAAATCCTCAAGGAGTTTAGCATTAACAAACACAAATTTATCATTTTTTTTATCTTTAGATCGTTTGCCACTTCAAGATCTCTATCATGGTTTTCCTTTATTCTAGACAATTCTAGAGAAAAAGTCTCCTCAAGAGAATCTTTGGTGATTTGTTCCTCTTCAAGTTTATTCTTTAGAGATGCCACATCATTGGTAGACTCACATTCAAGAGCACCATTTTTAATATGGTGTTCTCATGCATCTCAATAAGTTTTTGGCTCTCAATAGCAACAACTAATATTTCAACAAATTTAGTGCTAGCAATTTTATTATTGCGAAGAGAACAATAGACAACCCTCACCCATACCATGTAAAGAGGCAATCAGAACCTCTTCTTCTTCATGTACTTCATCTTCATCATCATGAGAAAGATTAGCTTCCAAGGTATGAGATATCGTAGAAGCCTTAGCCATAAGGCATATATAGGAACTTTGAGATGATGGAGAAGAAGCGCTAGTTGAATCTCCATTCAAGATGTTGTCATTGCCAATAGATTTTTCGGTTTCCTCTGCATTGTTAGACACACAACAACTAGAGAAAATAGAAGAATTTATATCATGGAAACTAGAAATAGCAAGCATATCACCATGACATTTACATAAGCAATTAACACATGATATGCAAGGACTATAAACACACGCATGTAAATCATTTATAATGCTAGATGTGTTTAAGTCTAAATATGAAGCATTGCAATTAGATAGAGATGAAGGATCATCAAGATTAATCACACTATCAACATTGCATTGTTCATTACCACTCACCTTGGCTTTTCCTTGTGTCTTGCAACACTTTGGTGAAGTGAATGAAAGTTCATTACGGTCGGAACTGTAGAGATTACAATCATCCTCAATGATATTGGACACATAATATTTTTCTTGAAGTTTTCTCCATAAATCATGAGAGCTCCGGAAAGGCAGGATTCAGCAAATATCTACATTTCTCAAAGCATAAACAAACACATTAGAAGCTTGAGCATTGAGATATAAAATTTTGTCATCCTCTAAAGATAGTTTTGGGAATCCATCAGAGGAGAAAAACCTATATGTACAATTCGCTCCATATGAGGGTCAATGGCCCGAAATGACTAAGCATGTAATTTTCCATATATCAAAATTTGTGCCATCGAATATAAAAGTGTCATCAGACACTAATCGTCTAGCCTACATCTTTACTCTCAAGGCGGTGAGGCCTAAAATAAGAGATGGGGCTCTGTTGCCAATTGAAAGGACATAGATATCACCTAGAGGGGGGTGAATAGGCGGTTTAATTTTTTTTACGATTATGGGTTAAAAAAATGCTAAGCACAAAACCTATATAACTAGGGTTCACATATGTGCATCAACAACTTATGCTAAGCAGTACAAGTAACTATGTGATAGCAAGATATATAACTTCAAGCACGAAGGCTATCACAAAGTAAAGTGCATAAGTAAAGAGTTCGGGTATAGAAATAACCGAGGTGACACGGAGACAATGATGTATCTCGAAGTTCACACTCTTGCGAGTGCTACTCTCCGTTGGAGCAGTGTGGAGGACAAGCCACTCCAAACTCCACGAAGGCCTCACCATATTCTCCTCGAGAATTCCCACCAAAAGGAATGTCCTCGATCCACTATGGAACCTTGAGGGTGGTGATGGGGATATTCCCCAAGGGGGTGTGTCGCCAGCCTCACTCGCCATGGGGTAAAGGCCCAAGAAGGCTGCCAGTCGCCCAAGCGACTGGGCGACTGGGCCCTGCAGCGACCAGGTGACTGGGCCCCGGAGCGACTGGGCTGCAATCCCTGGATGAAGACCTGCGCGACTGGAGAAGGAGATTGCTTGCAAGAGGGGTGGTAAATCCCGGATTAGTAGCAACCAATATGATTCGGAGTTATCTTCGTGTAACCCTAGATCAGGGGTGCCTATATAAACCCCCGCGCTAAACCCTAGAAGACACATCATCTAAGATCCAATCTCCCCCTTTGTAAGCTCTTGGCGTAGCCGCCGACTGAGCCCCCCCATTGTAATTCTCCACTGAGCAATAAGATCTAGCAGGACGTAGGCCTTTTACTCTCCGGAGGGGCTGAACCTGGGTAAACCCTTGCATCCCGTGCACCTCGATCCGCAGATGGCAATGTTCCCTTGCCCCCGCATCAACGAAGTGCTGCCCCCTGTAGCACCTGCCGTGGTCATATCCACGACAGGTGGTCACCGAACCCGCACAAAGCTTGGGGCTATCTCCACAACTTAATTAGAGGCTCCCAATAAATCGCCACAAAGGCCTTGCACTTCAAGAATCTCCACAACTTAATTGAAGTCCCCAAGAACACCACAAAGACCACTAAGCCATCTAGGGTCCAAAGACCCAAGAGGAACAAGCTCCCGAAGGTAATATCTCACGAACTTTAACCTCCATGTATCACCGCGCAGAAGTCAAACCGATGCACCAAATGTAATTGCAAGAACACCACAAAGACGCCCAAATCCTTCACTCTCAAATTCTAGCTAAGATACTAAAGCTATTGGGGGAATAAGAAAGGAAGAACAAATATGAAGAGGAATACCAAATTGCTCTCCAAGATCTAGATCTAGTGATTCCCTCACAAAGAGGGGGATTTGATTGGTGAAAATTGTAGGATAACGTTGCATAGAAAACAAAAATTTTCCTACCGCGAACACGCAATCCAAGCCAAGATGCAATCTAGAAGACGGTAGCAACGAGGGGGTATCGGGTCTCACCCTTGAAGAGATTCCAAAGCCTACAAGATGAGGCTCTTGTTGCTGCGGTAGACGTTCACTTGCCGCTTGCAAAAGCGCGTAGAAGATCTTGATCACGATCGGTTCCGGCGCCACGAACGGGCAGCACCTCCGTACTCGGTCACACGTTCGGTTGTTGATGAAGACGACGTCCACCTCCCCGTTCCAGCGGGCAGCGGAAGTAGTAGCTCCTCTTGAATCCGACGAAGCACGACGGCGTGGTGTCGGTGGCGGTGGAGAATCCCGGCGGAGCTTCGCTAAGCGTGCGGGGAAGAAGGAGGAGTGGGGCGGCTAGGGTTTGGGGAGAGGGGTGGCCGGCCTCCAAGGGGTGCGGCCAAGGTGGTGGCTTTGGTGTGGCCGGCCCCTCCCCTATGCCCCTCATTATATAGGTGGAACCCAAGTGTTGGTGTCCAAGTCTTCGAATAAGACCCGAAACCAAAACCTTCCATAGGAGGGGCAATCCTAGCCCAACTAGGACTCCCACCCAAAGGTGGGATTCCCACCTCCCATGTGGGGGTAGCCGGCCCCTATGGTGGAGTCCACTTGGGACTCCACCCCATCTAGGGCTGGCCGGCCATGGAGGTGGAGTCCCTTGTGGACTCCACCTTCCTTGGTGGTTTCTTCCGGACTTTTCTAGAACCTTCTAGAACCTTCCATAGAACCTTCCGCGACATTTTATTTCACATAAAATGACATCCTATATATGAATCTTATTCTCCGGACCATTCCGGTCCGAACAAATATTCGAACTCCATTCCATAATTCAAGTACTACCATTTCAACATCCAACTTTAAGTGTGTCACCCTACGGTTCGAGAACTATGCGGACATGGTTGAGTACTCACTCCGACCAATAACCAATAGCGGGATCTGGAGATCCATAATGGCTCCCACATATTCAACGATGACTTTAGTGATCGAATGAGCCATACACATACATTACCAATTCCCTTTGTCTCGCGATATTTTACTTGTCCGAGGTTTGATCTTCGGTATTACTCTATACCTTGTTCAACCTCGTCTCCTGACAAGTACTCTTTACTCGTACCGTGGTATGTGGTCTCTTATGAACTTATTCATATGCTTGCAAGACATTAGACGACATTCCACCGAGAGGGCCCGGAGTATATCTATCCGTCATCGGGATGGACAAATCCCATCGTTGATCCATATGCCTCAACTCATACTTTCCGGATACTTAATCCCACCTTTATAGCCACCCATTTACGCAGTGGTGTTTGGTGTAATCAAAGTACCTTTCCGGTATAAGTGATTTATATGATCTCATGGTCATAAGGACTAGGTAACTATGTATCGAAAGCTTATAGCAAATAACTAAATGACGAGATCTTATGCTACGCTTAATTGGGTGTGTCCATTACATCATTCATACAATGATATAACCTTGTTATTAATAACATCCAATGTTCATGATTATGAAACTAATCATCCATTAATCAACAAGCTAGTTTAAGAGGCATACTAGGGACTTCTTGTTTGTCTACATATCACACATGTACTAATGTTTCGGTTAATACAATTCTAGCATGATATATAAACATTTATCATAAACATAGAGATATAAATAATAACTACTTTTATTATTGCCTCTAGGGCATATCTCCTTCAGTCTCCCACTTGCACTAGAGTCAATAATCTAGATTACATTGTAATATACCTAACACCCATGGCATTCTGGTGTTGGTCATGCTTTGCCCTAGGGAGAGCTTTAGTCAACGGATCTGACACGCTCAGAAACATATGTATTTTGTAATTCATTTGCGTCTCAACGCATCACTCATTTCCAAATGAGTTGGCATTTAAATATGTTTGATCTTCTGGTGGAACCTTAATTCCATTGTCCGAAATATGTCACTAATATTGTCACACACAATATAGCTTCAAAGTTCTGACTCTGTCGGAACTACACCAAGTTCTCAAAGAACATCTTGACTTAACATCCTTTGTCATTGTCAAAATAATGACATACTCTGCCTTCTTTTGTAGAATCCGTCACAATATTTAGAACTCTTCTAAATCTAGCATAAACAACTTCTAGCTCATTGTGCTACCTTTTAAACAACACTTAGTCTAATTTGAGATTGAAATTATATTTTATATGTGACAAAACCAATATCGGTGTAACACCTTACAGCGATTTGTTTGTCATTTCTTCATACAAAAATATATATATATATCCTTAGTTCTTCTAAAGTACTCAAGGATATTCTTCATCATCGTCCAATGATCATCATATGAATCATTCTGGTATATGCTCATAACACTTTATAGCACATGATATCTGATTGTGTACATATTATTCGTGATCTATAATCACTCATGTGTTTTTACTCATTGAGTGTCAGATACACTCAAGTCTTGTTAAACTTTCACATGACAAGAACATTTTCTTAATATTTCTATATTGAACTTCTTCAATATCCATCATATGTACTTTGACTTAAACTTATTTATGTGTTTCAATCTATCTTCATAGATCTTGACACTAAATTTGTTTCAGTCCATATCCTTTCATTGAAGTTAATTCTCAATGAAACCTTTTTAATCAAGTATATAATTACATCATTTATAACCAACTATATGTCACCTACATAAAGTATTATAAATGTGTCTTAGCGCTCCCACTTAATTTCTTGCAAATGCAAGCTTCTTCATTGTCTCTGATGAAATCAAAAAATCTTTGACTATTTCATCTGGTGAAGATTCCAACTCCGTGATACTCACTTCATCCAATTGAAGCTTGTATACCTATCTAGTATTCCACGGACCAGCAAAACTTTTGGTTGTATCTTGTATACATACTTCTGTTAAGTAGTGTATTTTGCCATCCTACTAGCATATCTCATAAAAGAAATATGTAGTGATTACTAGAATAATCCACATAGACTATAAGCATTGCTACGGAAGATCTAATCTTATCGTATTCAACTCTTTGAACTTTGTCGTAAACAATTTTTCGATAAGTCAAGCTTTCTTCAATGATATTTCATCCAAGTCTATCAATTTCATAGATCCATTTACTTTCATAAAGTATTCATCTATCTTGGATTTCATGGCGCATGGCCATTTTAATGGAGTCAGGGCCCATCATAACTTCTTTGTTTTGTAGTTGGTTTATCATTGATCAAAATCAATCCTTTGTCCACAACTCATTTATTTGATCACAAAGTAAACCATACCTACAAGGTTCAATATGTACTTAGATCTCCATGGCTAAAACACTTTGTAGTCATGAGAGCCATGATCGTCATGGCCGCTTCCGAAACCAATTCCGATGCTGCGCTACTCTGATCATTATGCTCAGGTTCATAAACCTTATCAAATTATATTGTCCTCCCACTCAAATACTTCACTCGAAACAATTTCTCGGAAATAAGAAACATTGACAAACACTTTTGTCTTTGTCTCGTGGGAAGAATTCCCAATTAAATCTCCGGGATAACCAACAAAGACATTCATCCGATTTTGGTTGACTATTAGGGTTTATACCCATGCCATAACTTGTATGGTGTCATTTCAACGGATCATGATGATGCTCTATTCAGTGTAAAAGCGGTAGTCACTAAAGCATAATCCACAAAAATATAATGGCATCAATATTTTATCTCATCATTGATCCAACAAAGTTTGGATATATCTCTTGGATACTTCATCATCACTATGATACTCCAAGAAACGTAAGTTGTAGAACAATTTCATAACTCTCTTAGATGTTCGCTAAAACTTGTAATTCAAATATTTCCACCATGATCCAATCATAGATATTTGATTTCTATTACGATGATTTCCACTTCATGCTGAAATTTATTTGAATCCTATTCAAATGTTTCAAACTTTCCCTTATTGAATATATCCACATATATACTCAATTCATTGTTTGAAAGTTTTCATGAAGTAGAAGAATCTTCCGCACACAACTATGCCCAGTGAACCACATATATCATTATGTATGTTTTCACTAAGTTAGTTGCCCGTTCAATTCTTCGGCCTATGAACGGTATTTCAGTCATTACCTTTTAGAAAAGATTTTGCAAGTGCCAAACGATTCAACAAATCGAATGACTCCAAAAATCCATTTGCATGGAGTTCCTTCATGCGATCCTTTCTAACATGACCTAAATTGCGGTTCCACAAATAAGTGGAATTCAAATCATTTGCCTTATGGCATTTTTAGCATCAGTGTTATGTATGTGTGTTTCACCATTAAGATTTATAATAACTTATCCATCATACATGGAGTAATGTCATAATTTGAACAACTCATTGTTTTCATTTGACCGAGCAAAATAACAATTATTAAGTTCTTTATTATAAATTCTAAGGGGTAGATAGAATACCAACGACGAACATAATAACACTTTATTTTGTTCCGGACGTGCATTCCTATCATATTCCTTGTCGAGTCACTTAGGCCATTGTATTCTTGTATTGCGTTGTTTTGTATGACACTTCATACCAACCAATATGGTATTAATACCCAAGAATTTCATTGTGTGACTTAACTAGGAATACAACCATAACATGTATATCATTTATATACACCGAGCTAGACTTTCTAGTCTTTTCTTTTCTTTTGCCAAAATATCTTTTGCGGTTTCTCTTTTAGCTTTCCTCATTATTCGAGAAAAACATTTCAACATCAATAACTTCTAGGTTTGTTGGTCAAATACCAATAACCTTGAGGTTCTTACTTTGAAGTTGATCATCATATGACAAGTGTTTCAGATTTCACTATTAGTAAATTTGTAATATGATGAACAATTTCACTCATAATTTTATCCATCAATTCATGATAACTTTCACGAGACCATGTCTGTACATGCTAGGCTCATAAAGTTTAAACCTTAGTATTCGCATATGCAAAACTGGCTTGTACCCGTTGGAAGCACACGTAGAATCTATAACACCCGATCATCACGTGATGCTTCGAAACGACGAGTCTTAGCAACGGTGCATACTAAGGACAATCACTTCATGGATATGCGAATATTGTTAGTGCCCCAATAGTTGGAGGATTGGGACGCCTTGCGTCTTCAAGCTTCGTACATTCCCATAAAACTTATGAGTTTATGTAGTCTCACCAAATTTATATTCTATCATCTTGCAATAAGGTCTTATATATCACATATATCTCGTACCTTGATTATTTCTGAAAACTAAATTTTCAGCTCCTTACTTTTCAAACAGATTTGAACTTCAAGTTTCACGGAGACAAGATAACTTTAGGTACTAATTGAAACCATAGCTCTCTGAATCAACAAAGTGAGTTTCACTAAATGTTTGCAATAGGACTTAATCATTTCTTGATTCATTAACAATACGGTACTAATCCAGTAAAGTTTCTAGTCAGATTTTAACGAGTATTTCTATCTCAATTATAAGACTAGCGCATAGTAGTAAACGGATGCCAATACTACAAAATTAATTCAAAATACTACTCGAGACTATGTTTATGATAATTAGTTCATGTTTTAATCTAATTACTAATGAACTCCCACTTAATACAACATCCCTCATAGTTGTAAAGTGGTACACGATCCAAATCCACTACACCAAAACCGATCATCACGTGAGATGATGTAGTTTCAATGGTGAACATCAACATGTTGATCATATCATCCATATGACTCGTGTTCAACCTTTCGGTTTCCATTGTCCCGAGGCCATGTCCGTACATGCTAGGCTCGTCAAGCAAACCCAAGTATTCCGCGTGTGCAACATGGCTTACACCCGTTGTATGTCGAGTTTATCACACCCGATCATCACGAGATGCTTCAAAACGTCGAACAATGCAACGGTGCATACAAGGGAAGAACACTTTATTATCTTGATATTAATGTGAGGGATCATCTTATAATGCTACCGTCGCGATCTAAGCAAAATAAGATGCATAAAGGATTAACATCACATGCAATTCATATGTGATATGATATGGCCTTTTAGTCTTTGCGCCTTCGATCTTCATCTCCAAAGCACGGACATGATCTCCATCATCAACGGGCATGATCTCCATCATCGTCGGCGTAGCGTCAAGGTCCATGGCGCCGTCTTCATGGTTGTTCACCTCATGTAGCAACTATTACAACTACTTTGAAATACTACTCAACATGAAATTTAAAGACAACCATAAGGCTCCTGCCGGTTGCCACAATACAATAATGATCATCTCATACATATTCATCATCACATTATGGCCATATCACATCACCAAACCACTGCAAAAACAAGTTAGACGTCTCTAATTTGGTTTGCATATTTTACGTGGTTTAGGGTTTTCGAGAGAGATCTAATCTACCTACGAACATGAACCACAACGTTGATACTAATGTTGTCAATAGAAGAGTAAATTGAATCTTTACTATAGTAGGAGAGACGAGACACCCGCAAAGCCTCTTATGCAATACTAGTTGCATGTCGAACGAGGAACAAGTCTCATGAACGCGGTCATGTAAAGTTAGTCCGAGCCGCTTCATCCCACTATGCCATAAAGATGCAAAGTACTCAACTAAAGATAACAAGAGCATCAACGCCCACAAACCATTGTGTTCTACTCGTGCAACCATCTATGCATAGACACGGCTACGATACCACTTGTAGGAAAACGTTGCATAGAAAACAAAAATTTTCCTACCGCGAACACGCAATCCAAGCCAAGATGCAATCTAGAAGACGGTAGCAACGAGGGAGTATCGAGTCTCACCCTTGAAGAGATTCCAAAGCCTACAAGATGAGGCTCTTGTTGCTGCGGTAGACGTTCACTTGCCGCTTGCAAAAGCGCGTAGAAGATCTTGATCACGATCGGTTCCGGCGCCACGAACGGGCAGCACCTCCGTACTCGGTCACACGTTCGGTTGTTGATGAAGACGACGTCCACCTCCCCGTTCCGGCGGGCAGCGGAAGTAGTAGCTCCTCTTGAATCCGACAGCACGACGGCGTGGTGTCGGTGGC
The DNA here is from genome assembly GCF_022539505.1 of Lolium rigidum. NCBI lineage: Eukaryota > Viridiplantae > Streptophyta > Magnoliopsida > Poales > Poaceae > Lolium > Lolium rigidum. The sequence continues at coordinate 183,134,634 of NC_061514.1, read as the reverse complement.
GGTGGAGAATCCCGGCGGAGCTTCGCTAAGCGTGCGGGGAAGAAGGAGGAGTGGGGCGGCTAGGGTTTGGGGAGAGGGGGTGGCCGGCCTCCAAGGGGTGCGGCCAAGGTGGTGGCTTTGGTGTGGCCGGCCCCTCCCCTATGCCCCTCATTATATAGGTGGAACCCAAGTGTTGGTGTCCAAGTCTTCGAATAAGACCCGAAACCAAAACCTTCCATAGGAGGGGCAATCCTAGCCCAACTAGGACTCCCACCCAAAGGTGGGATTCCCACCTCCCATGTGGGGGTAGCCGGCCCCTATGGTGGAGTCCACTTGGGACTCCACCCCATCTAGGGCTGGCCAGCCATGGAGGTGGAGTCCCTTGTGGACTCCACCTTCCTTGGTGGTTTCTTCCGGACTTTTCTAGAACCTTCTAGAACCTTCCATAGAACCTTCCGCGACATTTTATTTCACATAAAATGACATCCTATATATGAATCTTATTCTCCGGACCATTCCGAACTCCTCGTGATGTCGGGATCTCATCCAGGACTCCGAACAAATATTCGAACTCCATTCCATAATTCAAGTACTACCATTTCAACATCCAACTTTAAGTGTGTCACCCTACGGTTCGAGAACTATGCGGACATGGGTGAGTACTCACTCCGACCAATAACCAATAGCGGGATCTGGAGATCCATAATGGCTCCCACATATTCAACGATGACTTTAGTGATCGAATGAACCATACACATACATTACCAATTCCCTTTGTCTCGCGATATTTTACTTGTCCGAGGTTTGATCTTCGGTATTACTCTATACCTTGTTCAACCTCGTCTCCTGACAAGTACTCTTTACTCGTACCGTGGTATGTAGTCTCTTATGAACTTATTCATATGCTTGCAAGACATTAGACGACATTCCACCGAGAGGGCCCGGAGTATATCTATCCGTCATCGGGATGGACAAATCCCACTTGTTGATCCATATGCCTCAACTCATACTTTCCGGATACTTAATCCCACCTTTATAGCCACCCATTTACGCCGTGGTGTTTGGTGTAATCAAAGTACCTTTCAGGTATAAGTGATTTATATGATCTCATGGTCATAAGGACTAGGTAACTATGTATCGAAAGCTTATAGCAAATAACTAAATGACGAGATCTTATGCTACGCTTAATTGGGTGTGTCCATTACATCATTCATACAATGATATAACCTTGTTATTAATAACATCCAATGTTCATGATTATGAAACTAATCATCCATTAATCAACAAGCTAGTTTAAGAGGCATACTAGGGACTTCTTGTTTGTCTACATATCACACATGTACTAATGTTTCGGTTAATACAATTCTAGCATGATATATAAACATTTATCATAAACATAGAGATATAAATAATAACTACTTTTATTATTGCCTCTAGGGCATATCTCCTTCAAAAATATAGATCTAGATCTCCTCTCTCTTTTCCTCAAATATGAGCAAGAATCATGGAGGTATTTGAGGGAGAGGAAGCTCTCAAATGTCAACAATGGAGGAGAGCAAAGTGGAGAATAATAAGCAAGCAGATTTTGGGGAAGAATACTCCCTTTTACACCCCTTTCCCAAATGTTACCGTTGCTTGCGTGACATGGTGGTAGTACCTCTCCTAGGAGCGGTACTACCTCTCAGGATGGTAGTACCTCTCCTACGAGCAGTACTACCTCTTAGGCTGACGAAACTGTACCCAAAACAACAAGAAACATAGAGGAGCGGTACTACGGGCCCCGCGAGCGGTAGTACTGCCTATTGCAAGTAAGGCGGCACTACCGGGTCACTACCGTCCAAGTACATCTCAGAATACCGATCCCGGAAGGTGCTAGCATAGCACTGGAGTGGTAGTACCGCACGAGCATGGGCGGTACTACTATCCAGCCTGAAAGCTGGAGAAACAACCAAACGAAAACAATCATAGCTTAAGCATCCGAATTCCGATTTTGATCATTTTGGGCTCATTTTGAAGTTAGTAACAAGCTCTACAAGATCATGTAGAGAACCATCATAGTCCAGCAAGGAAGGACAGAAACAAATAATGAAAGGTTTTACCTATCTATAAAAGACGAACCGGGAAAACCTCCTACCTTGAGAATGCAACAAGTTTACCGGGCTAACCCCGTTTTCGATGAACTAGAGATTGTCATGGAAATAACCAAAAGCTCTAAGACACCACATGCATAAGATCCAAATAAAAATCAAGAAAGATGATGTGAGGATGAAACGGTTTGAGCTCTCTCCGAATGATACGATCGAGTTATTCACTCGAGAGTCCTCTTGATAGTACGGCCACTATCCTATAAATCGGTCTCCCAACTAAACCACGAGACCGGTAAGAAAGAAACCCTATCAAGAGCAAACCTTAACCTTGCGTATTCCACTTGAGCTCGATGATGACGATCTTGACCGCAACAAGATGGAATGCCTCTCTTGATTGTGCTTGTTTGATGAAGTCTTGCCGATTGCTCCCCCATACTCCACTATGGGAGAGCTCCTTCTTCAGTACATCTTCACATATCAATTAACACCATATGAATGACAAGATTTAAGCATATGATCTCTTCGTGTTGGCTCATCTTGAACTTGCACCTTATTTCTTCTTATTGCAACCTTGAAGCGCACATATGGTTCAAGCATTGCCTATGGACAACTCCTACAAATATAACTCAATGCAAACATTAGTCCATAGGGATTGTCATTAATTACCAAAACCACACATGGGGCTCCATGCACTTTCAACCATGCTCCTGGATGCACGTAGAGCGATCTCCCTAGTTGTCGTAACCACTTCTGGTGGGGAGATATGGTGAGCCACGACGTGATGCAACATTTCCTGAAAAGAGAAGGAGCTATGTCCTATCTTGTTTAACATCTGTTGACGATAATCAAAGGAAGTAAGCTGCGATCACATGTCAACAAGGGTGGTGGAGGGAGCGACATTGATTGAGGTAACAAGAGGATTATAGTCGCCATCAAGCCCATTAAGAATATAGTCCTTCAATTCATCATCATAAACTTTCTTGCCCGTCGCCACAAGCTCTGTTACAAAACCATTCATCTTAGTAATGGATTGGGCAGCGAACATCTCATTCTTCCTTGTGTTTGTGAGAGCACCTCGCAACAGGTTGACACGGGTTTGGATTGTGAGGAACAAAGGGCATCAATAACACCTGAAACACCTGCATCATGGTCAAGGCCAAGGACTTCAGCAAGAACTTCAGGGGTCATATAATTGGCAGAATTGGCCAGTTGATCGCGAGACAGCATGGCAGAATTGGATACCGTCATCTTCTTCTTGTCACCGTCAAGAATCTCCAGGGTCTGTGCAGGCGCCGCGTTGGATCCATTGAGGAGGACCATGAACTCGGCGCCGTGAAGGGAGGGAAGAATCTACGCCTTCCAGTACATGTAATTGTGCCTGTTCAGCTTATCTGTTAGTGGACACTGAGGTTTGCCGCTAGAGACATAGTCGGCGAGCAGGGTGACATGATGTAGGATTTGGCTTTCTGGTGGGTGCTATGTTCAATGATCGGCGAGGATTTTTTGTGGGGATGCTACGATCAAGGACTAGCTTGATCTGCTAGATTGTTTGGGGATGCTATGATCGATCTCGAGTGGCTAAGTGTTCTTGTCAGATGCTACGATCAAAGGACGATCGATTTGGGGTTTTTGGATGCTGCAACCGAGAAGATCTCGATCGGCGGAGGGACTTTGGATGCTACAATCATGAAACTCATGATTGGCGAAAAATTTCTTGGGTTTTAGGGCTAGACCGTGGAAGAGGCCACAATCCCGATACCATGTTGGTGTGGCGGAAACGATTACCCTGTTAGGGGTATCGGGTGCGTGTTATATACACGGGAAAAGCCATCGTGGTGTCAGTACAGAGGGGATCAGGGGTGGAGTACAACTCTATACCCAATACAGATACATATAATACATGTCCACCAAAAAAATCAAACTTTTGGAGGTTTGGGAAATATGAAATCCGAAAATTAGAACCATTCAAAATTTTGAACATAGGGAATTATTGCGCTTCTTACAAACTAAGTTGACACGAGATAGAAGGCTCAGAGAAAACTTCATACTTCTTAGAATTTTTATCCGCACAGAACATGCTGGCTTTTTTTTGTTTGGTAAGCGTGGACTCTGCATTATTATTGAAGTTATAAACCACGCTGCGCTGCTGGTCCCCAAAGATTCTCTTGGTTGTTTAACATGCATCTATAATTCTGTATATATCCCTTTCAACGGCAATAGCCTAACCAAAGCAAACCCACTTCAAGCCAGGTGATTGAGCGTTTCTCCTTGCCAGAAGAGGCCATAGCAGACAGGCAACCATGTCCGGCGGTGGAAGGAAGACGGCGTGCGTCACGGGAGGGAATGGTTACATCGCTTCAGCACTCATCAAGATGCTGCTTAACAAGGGGTACACTGTAAAGACCACTGTTAGAGACCCTGGTACGGTTCTTGGCCTTTCTTTGAATCTAGTTTTGTGTTGCATGTACTACTACTTCAGTGATATTCCATTCACGGAGGTGACTAGGTGAGGATGATGTTCCTTAGAGCGGAGTGCTGACAAAATGATGATTTAGCTAGGGTAAATTCATCGAGCAAAGAATGCCTATCTAAGAATTCTGCAGGAGTAGCATTATGTACTAGTAGTAGGTGTATATATACATCCGAATTAGCGACATCTAATATTGAAACGGAGAGAGATTGGGATCTTTGATTTTCGACCCTGAAAATGGATTCTTAGGGTTGATTCATCCAGCAAAGCATGCCTATCTAAGAATTCTGCAAGAGTAGCATTATGTAATAGTAGGTGTAGATACATCCGAATGATGGACAGCTAATATTGAAACGGATGGAGTAGCTCATGGGCCTAGGATCTTTGATTTTCGACCCTGAAGATGGATTCTTGTAAATCTTTTTGTATGCAGATGACATGGAGAAGAACTCCCACTTCAAGGACTTGCATGCGCTTGGGCCCTTGGAGATTTTCCGCGCCGATTTGGGCAGCGATGGCAGCTTCGACGAAGCAGTTGCCGGCTGTGATTACGCCTTCCTTGTTGCTGCTCCGATGGACATGAATGCAGAGAATCCGGAGGCAAGCAGCAATTTGATATGGTATGGTTGTGAATCATGGTTGCATATACTAATATAGGTAGATTGGTTGAATTTTGCGATGGTTGACAGAAAGATGTGGTGGAGGCAGCTGTTCGTGGAACGTTGAACGTGATGAAGTCGTGCGTGAGAGCCGGAAGCGTGAAGCGCGTGATCCTGACGTCGTCGATAACCGCCGTCTCCGTGAGGCCGCTGCAAGGCGAAGGGCACGTGCTGGACGAGGAGTCTTGGTCCGACGTTGAGTTCATCAGAGCCTACGCCAAGCAAACCCGTGCCTGGGTACGTATGTCCCATCCATGTGCGTTTTTTAGTTCTTGGTTTATCAAAATCATCGTCTGCTGATGATGAACAGGCATACCCAGTCTCCAAGGTGCTTCTGGAGAAGGGAGCTTCCAAGTTCGCGCTAGACAACGGCATCAGCTTGGTCACCGTCTGCCCCGTCACCGCCGTAGGCAAGGCGCCTGCTACCAAGGCCCACGCCAGCATCCCCATGATAGTCTCCCTTCTATCTGGTAACTAAGAACATCTCTAACCGACCCCCTTTTGGTTAGGAGACTTTCCTTCCCTCTTTCGGCGGCGATTAAAAATTTTAGTCCTCTAATCGAAAGCCGCCAGAACCGATCACCAATACTTAGAAGCCTATTTTTTATATATTCCGGCCAAGCATAACATCGAACACATGCGCCGAGTTGGAGTTTATACATTGTTCTAGCAGTCGGCGTCGCAGCGCCCGCCATACATAAGCAAGAACTAACCTAAACATAACCAAGAACATAGATAAACATAACTAAACCTATAGCCGCCGGTGGCAGGGCTATTGCTGTCCCGGCGAGGTCGATGACGTTAGACAAGGATGGCCCCGAAGCGGAGAAGACGAGGTCCCGTGTCACTTTGTGGCGTACTCCTCGTATTTCTCCGCCTCCTCCGCCACGCGTCTACGGTCATTAGAGGAGAAAAAAAATCCTCTAACCGATCTAAGGGGGTCGGTCAGGAATTTTTTTCGATAAAGGGAATATATTAATATCAGAATATACCAATTACACCCATCATCTGCAACAACGCAATGTTCTAATAACATTACGGATGCACACAGCCAAAAAAGAGAAAAAGAAAACTAAGAAATAAAAGTCCCGCTACAGTATCCCAGCCCTAGCAACAGTAATACATCCACCACCGAGACAACACCTGAAATTCAGACTCTTCACCTTCTGATTTTTGCCCATATATATTCGCTTAAATTTGCTTTTCCTGTGGCGTGTGTGTGATATGTATCATGTATGTAATCTCACAGGAGACGAGGCCATGATCCAAACCCTTCAACGCAGCGAGAAGGCCAACGGCTCTACCCCAATGGTTCACATTGATGACCTTTGTCGTGCAGAAATATTCGTGGCTGAGGAGGAGTCAGCCTCTGGACGCTACATCTGTTGCAGCCTCAACACCACTGTGCTGCAGCTTGCCGGCTTCCTGGCAGCTAATTACCCACAGTATAACGTCAAGATCGATCGGTAAGTACCTAGGAACATTTTGTTCGTTCCTTCGTTCGTGTACGAATGAAACGCATGCATGGCACCTGATTAACAATCCTTGTTCATTTCTTTGCAGCGTCGGCGATATTGATGGTGATCAGAAGCCGCCGAGAGTCTGCGTTTCGTCGGCAAAGCTCATCCGGCAAGGATTCGAGTACAAGTACAAGACCCTGGAGGACATATACGGCGATGTCGTCGACTACGCTAGGGCCATGGGGATCCTGCAGGCCTGATCATCATATAGAAAGATATATATGTGTATGAGGTTTAATGTTATGTGGGTTTGGAGGTTGAAGATGAAGGTTTCTTAAGGATTTCGTTATAATTTTTTTTGTGTATGCTTTTATTGTACCGTTTGATGTTTCTTTTAATGGCAGTATCCTATTCATAAAAAAGTAAAAAAGTTTGTCCCAAACAAGATTTTCCTGCTACTTTTGAAAATTATACTAGTTTCTTTCTTATAATTTATCAGTAATAAAGCAAGCACAAGTTTACCAATACTAGAAGACGGATTTTGCACTTCCATGCGCCCTTCATTGTTGTACAATTTTTTTCTTTCCGCAGGCTATATGTATATTGGGTTCATGTGTCTTTTGCTAGACGGTGTGCTGTGTGCACAATTTTTTCTCATACGAAACTGAGCTCTCCCCTAAGTAGGAACACCGCCAAGTATAAGCGGTCTAAAACGTTGTCCAGCTCCCTGAGAGCAAGTACAATAAGGTACAGTTAGCTGACTAACAGATAAAATATTATATCTTAATTTAGTTGGAGGAGTGAGGTAGTCGGCTACCGATATATGAATCATGCCATGTCACTTAGAGCTAGTACAGAGTAGGTATTTGTATAATAGAATGGCTACAAGGTTGGCTTTACAAAATATTTAATCATCTACTTATTGGACTATCAACCGGCATGCAAGACACAGGGAAGCATGCACTCAATGCATTTCTCCAGCTTAGCGCCATGCACCAGGCTGCATGCAGGTTGTATCTCTCTTGTTTCTTGTGCAGTAGTCGGCGATTGCTGAAGCGCCCGTTTCACTCTCACTCCTTTTTCTCTCACATCCAACTAGGATTTTGCTGATGTGGATTTGCTTATAGCCTGCTGAGTAGGATCGGATATATTAGAGCAATTCCAATAGTGTAGCCAGCTGCTAGCTATAAGCCAAGTGCCATATCATCTATAGCTAACTTAGAGCCAACATATACAATAGTGAGCTATAAAAGTGTAGTATTTTTACAATACATGGCCCACCTTTTAGTCTCACATAGTGCCTAGGAGCACGTGCTAGAGCTGGCTACAAGATAAGAGCCCACTCCTCTTCTCTCTCCTAATCTCTCTCTTCCAACTAAGCAAATTTATAATATTTTATCTCTTATAGCCAGCTGACTGTACCTTATTGTACTTGCTCTTATAGTACTTGCTATAAGTGGGCTCTTGTACAAGAGCTAGCTCTAGCATGTACTTCTAGGTACTTTGTGAGAGTTAAAGGTGGACCATATTTTGATAAAGTAGTACATTGTTAAAGTCCACTATTGTATATGATGGCTATAAATTAGCTATAGATGACATGGCAAACAACTACTGCTAGCTGCTGGCTATGCTATTGTTCTTGCTCTGATATGGATACCAAACTGGTGTCCAGACTCCGGATTTTTCTGAACAGCTCAAGAGGAGAGCCCAGCTTTAAATTAATGAACCCAACAACGATTGGTACATAGTTCCATACAAACAAGCAGAAAATAGGTAAGCAGAGCTCCCCTCCTCGACATAATAAAGAAAAGAAAAGAAAATAGAGCTCCAAGCAAGCGGACCAACGCTACGCCAACAGTACGACACATACAAGGCAAAAGCACGAAAAACATAGCTGCAGGGGGACTACTCTCGGTCCCCGACGACTGCATGGAGTGAACGAATCATGTTGATCATCGGCTCCACCACTTCACAGTCCTGACTCCTAGCTACTAGCTTTCACGCATACAAGTACATAGACATTTTATATAGACCATAAGCTAGCTGAGCCGAGAAGATCCCCTCGATTTTAAATTTGTTTCTAAGATTCACAATATCCAACAAAGGGAGCCACAAATATTCTAGAACGACGCGCTTGTTCTGACAAACTAGATTGTGTAAAAAACTGAACACATTTGCGAAACACGAGGGGTTCCGAGAGCATCCTAATCGTTCCGAACTGCCCTTCCACATCAATTTAGCCAAAGTATATGAGAAGAACATATAATTAGATTCTTCCACCTTGGTGTGACACTTGACGAACATGCAAACACCTAGCGGGGAACTGGGCAACGTGAAAACAACACTTGGCGAAACCACAACGCGACACTCGTCACAAAAAGACGCCCTGAAAGAAACCTTTAAGAGAAAGTGTTTTTTTTTTTTGACGATTTGCAGAAGATACCAAATACACTTCACTTCCTAAATGGTGCAATGCACCAGCCCATCATCCGCCACGTCGCTTGCGTACAACAAGGTTAATCTTACTTTCCTACCCGGCCCAAGCCCAGTTAGGTAGTTAGAGAGCGCAAAAGACAAAAGAAGACTTCGGATACGCCTCCGTTGTCGCAGCCACGAAAGGCGCAAGACTCGCCGCGGTGTGCAGGACTGCAGCTTCCACTGCTCGCCGCCTGTAGCAGGGTGTTGGGGCTTTAGCTAGGGTTCTTCACCCTCCCGCACCGGCGGCGATGGCCATGGAAGGGGAAGAGGAGATTGGCCTCGTGCTTGCCCGCGCCTCGGACCTCCGTTCCAGGATCTCCGCCTGTGCCGCCGCCGCCGCCGCGCGGTCCCTGCCGCGGTTGTGCGCCGGGGAGGAGGAAGACGGCGGAGAAGAAGACGGAGACGAGGAGGTGGGGGTGGAGAGCCTGGTCGGCATCAACGACGCGCTCGAGTCGCTCGAGCAGCAGCTCGCATCCCTGCAGGTCCGGTTGTCATTCCGTAAAAAAGGGGTTTTTATTGTTGCTCTGCTAGCCTCCCTCGCAGCCTGCTTTTGTGGCTATGGTAAAAATTTAACTAGTTCTCGTTTTGTACGACGGGCTGGCGTTGCTATGATCATATAGTAGTTAGGACATTCTTTTCCTAGTGCTGTGTCATTCGTGAGGAACTCAATCTAGGCTTGTTAATATGAGATGCTAGAGAGAGGGGGGGGGGGAATAGTAGCGTTGCTTAGATGTTAATTTCCTGGTGGCTCACTAACTCCAGCCTAGTAGTATCTTCGCTTCCTTCTGGATTAAGGATGCTGGATTGCTGGTTAAGGTACAATTATTTTTTCTCTTGCCATCGAGAATCGGTAGATATTGCTGAGCGAAGAGAAAATAAGAACATGAACTGTGTATAATATGGGGTTTACAGAGAGAAATGATTTGTTCCTTTGCTTACCATATGGGAAGTATCAGTGTTCAACCCATTGCGGTTTTGCACAAGCTAGCACTATCTCTTGCTTTTTTGTGGTGGGAAAGCTGACATTCGTTCATATGGGATTTTCTGATTTCAAGAGATAAAGGTCGTTTGCTAAGAGACATAATCAGCTGTTAAGATGAAAGTTTGTACTCCATAGTTAATACCTCCGATCGAAATTACTTTTTGCGGATTCAATGAACCTAGACAGATTTAGGCAACATTTTGCCTGAATCTGTGACTAGTAATTTGAATAGGAGGGAGTACTAAACTGTGAAATTCTGATGAGTTTTTGCATGTATTGCTGGTAGAACCCCCCCATCACTTGCTTGCTTTCTTGCACAAATCACTTACTTTAAGAATATGATATGTGTGGCATAAACACATTTAAGCACGACACGCCAAAGCGTATCGAACCTGTGAAGTACCTTAACATTACTACTGCTATGTGTGAGACAATGTCTTATTTTTACTGGTTGATAGGTACTTCAAGAAGTGAGTTTTGCCTATTATTGGATATCACTAACTGTTCCAGGAATATGGTACTTGCCTTGATAGTGTTCTGTGCACAAAGTTTATGCTGTTGTTGCATGCTTCTGTTTTGGAAAATAAGTATGTTAACACATTAATGCTACTGTCAGGACCTCCAACACCAACAGAGGTATGAGCGAGAAGCCATCCTGGGCCAGATTGATCGCAGTCGAACATCTCTCCTTAACAAGCTCAGAGAATACAAGGGAGAGGACTGTGAGGTAATCCATGAGGCAGCTGCTTTTGCTGGCGAAAAAATTGAAAATGATGATGGTCTGATCCTACCTCCTTACTCGAGCCATGTCACCAACTCCTTTGTGCTTGATGATCTCTATCCTACAAACTATGTGTCCAAGTCCAAGTGTTTGCACAACGGACTGGGTGCTAATGGCATGACTGAAGATGGTACAAGGACAAACGGGCTGCAAAACAGAAGTGCTAGCACGTCGAGCCGCAATTCACAGGGAGGAATCAGATCTTTCATCGGATGGATGGCAAAAACAGCGGTCATGGTTGTGGGCGCTGTATCAATCATGAAGGCTACTGGCTACGAGCCCACGATAAGGAGCAGCATAAAACTTGACATTGCGGGGCTGTTTGGCAAAGAGTTGACTGGTGCAAAAGAGCAGGTTCCTACTATCCAGTGCCCTCCTGGGAAGGTAATGCTGGTCGAAGATGGCAGGGCGCACTGCGTTGTGAAGGAAAGGGTCGAGATCCCCTTTGGCACCAGCCTCGCGGCCCCAGATGCAAGCTATGGCTTAGGTTGAATCTGGGAGTGGCTCGTGTGAATATTAGGATCGAGCTAACTAGTCCTTGGATATTTATAATAATCCTTGTTTAGCCTTGAACATCGTGTGTCGAAACGTTGGGGCTTATGTATCATCAGCTGTTAAAATTACTCCTTGTTAGTTCTCATCATGGCGAAGCCCATGAGTATGTATGTGCCGAATTAATGTCACTATATCAGTGATTTCATTCACATGTTGGCGGTCACCTCCTGTGAGGCCTAGCTTTTTACTGTGTTCATGCTCTCTTAATTCTGTAGCTCAGTCTGTTACTAGTGATTCCCTAAATGTCTCACATTGACACCTGAATGGGCAAGTTTCTGATTTAGAACAGAGAGGGGCTGGCTGGCATGCAGGCTTCAGCTGTGCAGCATGAATCTGAACCCAGTGCATTTCTGGTCCGTTACTTTGATGTTTGGAAGAATTATTTGTGCTGTATTTTCTTGTTTGTACTGTAATTGATTGTCTTGTCGTAGAACATCTACTAGATGTTACCCTCGAGCCTCCCCTCCGCTAGCGTCCCGCCGCGTCGGCGGCGGAGCCTGCCCTTGATTCGAGAATACACCTGGAAGGTGTATCGATCATATAGAAGAAAGGCCAAAATGGTCGGAACAACACCACGAAGGCAACAACTTCACTCCACGATACAACGCTATTCCACAATAAAATGCTACACCACGATACAACGTCAAACGGCAAACAACGCACCCTCTACAAACCCAATGATAAATGACTCGGCTTGCCCAACTCCACCACGAGTGGCGAGAAGAGGAGCACATGGCTTCAGGACCGCGTCACGAACCAAGCAAGACACACTATGGCATGACCTCGACTCCAAGGCGACCGGACCAACGTACCAGCCCTCATGAGCCTAGAGAGTCGGCGAGGAAGAGGCAGGGTCCGAATGGACTCGGGGAAGACGCCAAAGAGGAAGTGTCGCCATGCCGTACATTGCGCCCCTGAAGCACAAGCTCGGGGCAGCAGCCAACACCGGTAGCGCGCCAATGCCCGCAAACTCCAAATGTCGCATCGGCCCCTCTCCTGATGAGATAGACGACGTATTCAAGAAGATGATTACATTGTGGTGCCGCCGCCGCCCGGTCTGGCCGCCGGACCTAGGGTTTCCCCCGGCATTTGATAGGAGGGGGCATAGTGAAGGCCATGAACACGCCTTCAAGCAGGAAACAACGCCCGTAGGCGTTGCCGTGCTCATCTTGGCCTTTGCCAAGCCGGACTTTCGCCCCGGCCGAACACCATGCCTAGAGCACTGCCCGAAGATGGACTGGAGATGGAGGGCGAGGATGAATGCCACTGGTTTTAGCCACCACCACCAAGAGGAGAGGAACACTGTCGTAGGAAAAGGGCGCCGACCACCACCAGCACCACCACGGCCACCGAAGCCTAAACCGCCGCCGCCCGCACCACCTCGGTACCAGCTAGCCGCGGCGGCCAAGAGCTACCGGCGCCACCACCGCGCATGCGTGCAGCCGTGGCCAGAAATGCCGGCCCGCCCAAGCCCATCTAGGCCCGAGCCATCCTGGAGCTCGATGCCGCGCCTGTAGGAGCGCCTCCATCGCGAGGTGGCCAAGCCAGGGCGTTGTCGTCGAACGCGCTTACCATCGGGAGCCTGCAGCACCTTGCCACCACCGTGCCACGCGTCGTCGCTGCCAGAGCCTAAAGCCATCGCGTCCGCGTGGAGAAGTCCCTGCCATCGCCGTCGCCGCCCGTTCTTTGTCCGGCGGGACCTTTGGCAACGTCTGGAAGGGGGGAGGAGGCCCGCGGCGCGTTGCGGGATTGGGGGGCGGGTATGGTTCGTAGCGGGTAACGTTGCATGTTGAGAGTTTGTTGATCCTGATTGTGATCCCGGCTCGTCGTTGGGGGGTTTCGTGAGGCCTTCGATTTTAACATGGTATTGGTAGGTGTGAGGTTAGGACGCACGGACCATACATGGCCACCCCCTTCATCAAGTTTGTAGGTGCTGAGACAACTGTTGGTGGTTTTAGGTTTAGTATCCAGTGTGAATCATTTTTGGTGAAGAAGCCCAAATCTTACCTCGGTTTCAAAGAAAAAGTAGAGGTTAACATTAGTGGGTGTGAACAAATATATGGTTAATTTCAACTAGTAATGGCTATATGTGGGATGTGGCGGTGACGTATATCTCTCGGAAGGTGAGCTGAAGGCGAATGTAGACACAGACCCGGGATTCACCGAGGAGAAGAGCAGGCATCGGTATTTTGGTCCGTGATCACCAAGGTAAACCAGTTTTAACGGATTGGAGGTTTATTCCCGGGTGTGCAAGTGCAGAAGATGCTGAAGCGCTGCATGTTTGGAGGGTTTAAAAATTTGATTGCTCTTAATGGTCGGTCATCTATCCTTGAGTCTGACTGTTTGCGGGCTGTTCAAGTTCTTACATGCGATGATATGGACAAATCCAATAGCTGGTGCCATTTATAGCGAGAGTGCAGAGAGCTACTGAAAGTGTTTTCTAGTATTAGAATCTCCAAAGTGGATCGGGTCAGTAATTCTGTAGCTCATAGTCTAGCACAATTAGGCAAGAGTGGTACTTTGGGTTGCCTCCTTGGCTCTGCTTCGACATGTGTGTTGGAGGATGTCCAGAAGGATTGTAATTTGGCTATGCAAGCATCAAGTTTCTGATGCACACTCTTTTCCTTATCAGGGTACCTAAGAGGACTGGAGGATTTTTAATGTGACGGCTTGCTTGCTTAATATATTGTGCTTTTTGTTTCAAAAAAAATTGCAACTTGTTGCGCCCGCTTCCCATTATTAGATACCACACTTCTAATCTTTTGAAAAATTAGACATAAATCATGAACATTAGTTATGTTATACCGTTCTTTCTAGGTGAGTTGACCAAAAGCTCGATGGCCTGAAATTGCATACACTTGGGAAATAAGAAAAAGATAGCGGCGCGTCAAATGTAGACCCTTGCACGGCAAATAAAGTGAGCGGCAGCAGCTAGCCAGCAGCCTGGCGCAAGGTGTGTTGACCGCAGCCTAAAAAAACTGTAGCGCGTAGGGTGATGTGGACGGCGGCGTGGCGACGCTGCCCAGGTTTTGATCGAGCCGACAGATGCGGGCATTGCCAACTTAAAGCTGATTCTCGTTAGCTTTGAATTGATGTTCGGTCTAAAGATTAATCTCTCCAAGAGTGAGGTTGTGGTCGTGGGGTCCACGGCTGTGGAGCAGGAGAGGGTGGCTCTCCTCCTCAACTGCAGACTAGGGAAGATCCCCATTATGTATCTTGGTCTTCCGGTGAGTGACAAGACCTTGAGGGCCTCGGATTGGGAGTTTCGACGGCCAAAGTTGGTAGGAGGGTTGATCCTTGGCAGGGGACCTTCCTGGCTTCAGCTGCACGGATGGAGCTGACAAACTCTTGTTTGTCAAGCCTACCGATGTTTGCCTTGAGCCTGTTTATGCTCTTTGACTCGATGCATGCGGTGTTTGACAAGGTCCGCTCTCGCTTCTTTTGGGAAGGGGTGGGCGACAAACGCAAGTACCACATGGTCGACTGGGCTACGGTGTGTCTCCCTAAGACGTTTGGGGGATAGGGAATCCTGAACACCAAACATATCAGCATTGCCTTGATGTAATGATGTTGAAGTGGATCTGGAAACTTTACCAGAACGTTGAAGAGTTATGGGCAGACTTGATTAGGGCAAAGTATATGGGGATAGTGACCTGTTTTCGCCGCTAGTACCTACCAAGGGATCGCAATTCTGGAACTCCATTCAGAAGATCAAGTGGTACTTTAAGTTGGGGGTGAAACACTCTGTCTGGAACAGGAAAGGAACATTTTTCTAGCTGGACTGGTGGATGGGTACCTCCCCTCTTCGGGAGCGCTACCCGGTTGTGTTTAGCTGTTGTGAGTCACCGTTCATCACGGTAATGGGGTCCAGGGATAGTCCGAGTTGGCGGCTTCGGTTTCGCCGGCCTTTTACTCTAGCTGAGACGGTTGAATGGGACAACCATACTCAGAATCTTAGCTTCTCCCAAGCTAGCATTGATGACGATGTTATTTCTTGGCGCTTGGAGGCTTCGGGTGGCTTCTCGGCCAAATTGTTGTACCTTCGGTTGTCGCAGGGAGCGGCAATGACCCATTTCAAAGAGATCTGGAGTACCAAGGTGCCGCCTAGGATTAAGGTTTTCTTATGGCAGCTCATTCCAGGCAAACTGCCGTGCTTGGAGCAGGTAGCCAAACGCAGGGGTCCGTCAGACGGACTCTACTCTCTTTGTGGCTAGCTTGAAGACTGTGACTATAGCTTCTTCAACTGCTCACTTGTGGGTTTCATGTGGGCGGTAGTTAGGGACCTCCTTCATTGTGCGTGGAACCCGGCAGGGCTGGGGATTTTCTAGCTATCTCTCACGGCTTGACAGGAGCGTGTCGTAGGTTAGTTTGGTTTACTTTGGCGTTGTGGAACACTAGAAATAAGCTAACTATGGAAGGTACTCTTATCGGAAAGCCGGCTAACGCGTTGTTTAAAATGATCATCTACATGCAGCAATGGAGGTTGAAGGATAGAGGCCTCGTGGACGCGGCGATGGAGCCATTCGACGTCTTCATGCAAGTCTCTCATCGGATGTTCCTTGAACTACCTTAGTTGTATTTTGGACCTTGTGTGTCATTTGTGTGTTTCGACCGCTGTGAGTCTTGTTTTTCTGCTTAGTGGTGATCAGGTTCGATCGGGTACCTGGATTTGGTGTGTGCGAGCTATATGTTGTTGTATCAGACTATGTTGAATGCTGCTTGTGTAGCTTTATTAAATTAAAGCTAGGGTAAGGTCTTAAGTTTAAAACGCTGTCCAGGTCCAGCTACAGGCAGGTGCCCGCCAGGTAAAAACCCAATAAAAGTACGGATATAGAATAAAATAATATCTATGGATTTATAAATGGGAAAATATCATACCCACCAGGTAGAGAGGATACGAGTATGAGATCGTAAAACCCATACCTGCCTACCATTTACCCATCTAAATTTGATAAGTAGGCCGTAACATTGTAAACTACTGTATTTTCTCTCTAATCATGCCTTCACGTTAGGATGAACCTCACACTTTCTGATCTCACAGTCACGGATATATTAATGAGAATTAGACCCCTATTTAGGATCGCTTTACCTTCTCACATTTTTTTTGATCATTTTGATGTGTTGTAAGCCCAAGTATTTTTACCTATGGGTATCCATTTACCCTATCGGGTGACAGGTATGAAAAAAACTTAAACCGAGTACGGGTGATGGGTAAGACTGAAGGCGACGGGTACGGGATAGCTCTACCCATCCCCATACCCTGCGGGTGCCATCCCTACCCATGCATGTTGACCTCCAAACGTTCGAAGCACACCTTTTCCCTATCAGCTAGCTTTCCTAGTAGAGTACGTACGTGCACAGCTACATGAGCGGTAGTACCGTAGTAGCGACCTGCGAGTCCACCTGAGCCGTTGTAGTAGTACGAGTCTACCTAAGTTGGACAGACACACGCACCCGTGCGTCTTAAATGTGATCGAGCACGATAAAGAAAGAAAAAGGAGTACACTATACGTCTAGCTTCGTATCTTTGGTCACTTTTTGCAGTTACCATTGCCACGATATTCACCAGTGACGCAGACGTGGGGCTGAGAACACAGGTTTCTTTCAGGTTGCTAGCAAGTGCAACCGACGGTCCCAAGACGCGACAAGCAGAAATTATATTTACTATATATCAAAGCTGACCAGGTTTGCTCAAACCAGAGCTATCCAAGTTACTGTACATATACAAATTTAGCCATCTACAGTACCTCCAATTTACATTGTGCGTTTGATTCAATCTAAACGGTACGGTCAAAAGCGGTGTGGTCAAAGCGGTGTCGACGTTGCTCGAACCATCCACATCTCTTTCTCCCCCGTGGTCGTCCTCACCTCTCCACATATGTCTCCTACCTCCCTGCCAGTCAAGAATTTACGGGCTCTACTCTCCTCCCACATTCTTCCTCATCCTTAGAGCATGTCTAACAGGCCCCTTATTTCTCTGCCCCGTATAACGCTATTTTTTCGCCCCGTATCCCAAAAGTGCGTCTTGCTCAACCATTCCGTCTAGCAGACCCCGTATTTGGCCCCGTATTTTTAAAAATTAAAACCCCGGGAAAATGAAACCATAGTTCTTCTTCATTGATCATACATTGGATCATACATATACATAGCGATCCTAGCTACTCGAGGATGATGTATGGCACGAAATCAACGGTGGCGGCAGCCTCCTCCTCCGCCCGGCGGCGAGCCTCTCTCCTCCGCCTCCGGCGGCGGCCTCCTTCGCCCGGAATTCAGCCACGGCGGCGACGGCCGCCGCCTCTTCCTCTGCCTCCGCCCGCGCCTTCTCGGCGGCCTCCACCTCCGACTCGGCCAACGCCCGCAGTAATGCCGCGTCCTCCTCGCCGGCCTCCGCTTCCTCCTCGCCGGCCTCCGCTTCCTCCTCGCCGGCCTCCGCTTCCTCCTCGCCTCCGCCTCCTCCGCCGCTGGTGCTGCCGATGCGCACAGCCCATGCCGCCTTCGCCGCGCGATCACGCTCCCACTCAGCGCGCCACGCCTCGGACTCGGCGCCGCTCATAGGCTTGAGCGGCGGATCCCGTCCGTACCACCGCCCACCGGCCGCGAAGTCCTGGAGCTTCTCGGCATGTAGTACGCGCCGGCGTACTTGCAGAGCCGCACGACGGCTACCCGCGGCGGAGCGCTTGCACTTCAAGCGCCACGCGTCCACCACGTTGTCCGGCGAGCGGGATCGCCTCGATCCGCTCGCCGGAGAGCGCTCACTCGCGGCCGCGGGCGTCCATGGCGGAGCTGGGGTCGAATGCGGCGCGGGGAGAAAGTAATTGCTCGCCGGAGCAGGAGTGGAGGCGGCGGGCGGCGCACGGCGGAGCTAGGGTAGCGAGCGAGGGGTTAACCCTCACTCGCACCTGCGGCCAGTATAAATAGTGGGCGGAGGGGCCGATATCCTGGGCCCCGTATTCCGCCGAAACGGGGCGGCCCGAATACGGGGCCTGCTAGACGGCCCAAACCGCGCCTGCCCCGTATGTCGCCGGAATTTTACGGGGTGCGCGGGTTATAAGGGGCCTGTTAGACCTGCTCTTACACCTGCCCTCCTTCCACCTCCATGGCCTCGCCGCGATCGGGGGAGGTGAGGGTGGAGAGCACCTTGGCGTTGCTCTTGAGTTCGGCCTGCTGCTGCAGGGAGGTGGGGTTGGTCCGACAGCACACGACCGCTAAAGGTGAGGCTGATGCCTTCGGGCTGCAAGCCCTCCGTCGGCGCCCCGACCAGGTGAATCCGCTCCGCCGGTTGGGAGGTCGCTCCCCATGGCCGCTCCTTGCAGTCCATGCTCACTATCTTTCTATTTTTCACTCTTCCCATCCATCTTCCCCATGGAAAACTCGGGTAATCTGTCCCTGGCCGAGGACTGTCTCTGTCGACCTCCTCCTGCCCAGACCCACCAACATGTCAATCATCTTCCCCTAGCTGAGCCGTACCTCCATCGATTTCCCCTTGCCATGAGCCGAGCTGTAGCCTGTCCCGAAAATTCTTCCCTGCCCGAGCCTTCCCTAGCCGAACTCCTCCGTGGCTGGCGGGAGACGACGACCAAGGTGGAGTGCGGCGGCTACTTCATCCCATGAGCCATGACCGGCCACTCCGTTCACCCTCCCAAACTGCAGGTACATCCCCTCTTCTCCAATAAATTTGTATATGTTTTGCCGTTCCTATTGTTCAGTAGATGGAAGACACCATTGCTGGTTCTGAATGATTGGCACAAAAGCACAAAATCTTAGGTACTCTGATTGTGATTTTGGTGCTTAACAGGTGTTTGTTGTTATGCCTATAAGAACTAAATCAGTGTATTTTCAGATTTCTTAATTGGTTTGTGAGGACTAAAGTAATTTTTCTCAGATGATTAACTTTTATTCAGCTGATTAACTTAGCCTTCTTCTTCTAGGTCATTCTGCGGTATATCATTTTCAAATTTTCTACGTTTTGCCTCCATAAACATTAAATAGATACTATATATTTAAGTATGTGCCACAATAGTTGTTGTGTGCCTATGAATAACTTACAGGGAGAGGAAGCCACTAAACTTTATTGTTGGAAGATTTTTTTCGGTGCTTTACAATTTACACTCAGATTTCAGGATAGAACTGGAACACCATCTTCAAGCACTGGTTTATCTTTGTTAAACCAGACCAGCAATCCAAATAGCCTTGCTCAAAGATGCGTCAAATCAGACACAATGATGAAAGCTTCTTGTGTGTTTAGGCCAAATATGGGAAAACAGAAATCCAGATTTTGGGTAAGTTATATATTTGTTGTCAGAAAAGATAAGTTACATAGGATCTAGCTTTCAACATGGTAGATCATCAGGTACATACTACACAAAGCACTTCTATTTCTAATTTCTTTTTCATCCATGTAACTGTTGCAGTGAGAAACCATGGAAGGCTCTGTGCCAAACAACCGTACGTATAGACCAATTTAAGAAGAACTGAAAGGATGATCCATCTGCACATTTGAACAATTCATAGTCATGGATGAACAGGACATATACAAATCAGCAGAACATCAGCACATAATTAGATTCACCCAGCGAGCAAAGGTTCACCAAGTCATACTTCCTCCAGAACTACTGAAGCATCCATCTCACTGCAATTCTACAGGCTGGCCAACTTGCAACAAGCAGCCGCTGCCCGCTAGCAGCTCCATGGTCCCAGTTACATCATCCTCTCCTTCAGCTAGGAGCCTTGACTTGACACAGTCAGCCTTGACATCCAGCAGTGCGTCCCGCTATGAATTTAGTTCACCAATCTGAGGCAAGTTCAAGACATATTTTATGGCTGTTCTACTTCTCTCATGTGACTACCTGGAACAGACTGGATCATAGTATCCTTACTGAATAAACAAGGCGTCTATGGAAGGCCATGGTGTTTCCATTCACTTAAAGGGTTCGAGTGCTTTGCAAGGGTTAATAGCCAACCATTTTAATTTGTTGCATTACATAAGATGTAAGTCTTTGTCAGGAACCACATGGAACTGCTATATGCCTTGAAACGTTCAGCCATTGGCTGCTTCTTTCCATGGCTTTGCTAAGCATCAGGTCCGCAAAAAAATTGAGTAAGGCTAAGCATCGTTTATCAACAAAGTAAGAAGTTTATGTCTTCGATTATGTGTGTTCCCCTTTTACTTCTCTTTTCTTCTTACCAATCTTTATCTTTCCACACTATTTATACATCATATCAGGTTGCTTTAGTTCCCAACTTCTATATATGTATTAAATAGGAATATAGGATACATACTTTGTTCATTTTGGTTATTGTTTATGGACACATGAATGCTAAAGATGTATCTTCACAGGAGGAACTAAAGGACGGTATGGAAGTATCCTTATCCTTAGTGAGAGGTCTACCCCCCCCTGAGGATATCAATGAAAGATCATTGTACGTGTTGCTTGCATTTGGGAATAAAGATATCAAACAACTTCACGGAACTATATGAACTAGATTTCATTGTCATCGACTATGAGGTATTTTGTAAAAGCTTGAATTTTTTTTCTTATTTGCTGCCATTTAGAAATAACCATAACACCTAATTTCTCACTATTAATCTCTGTAAAGATCACTTGAACTACAAATATTAGAGTATAACCACCCATATCGTTTTTGAACAAAAAAATTACCACATCTATTATTGCAACTGAATTCCACACATTCCTTTTTCTTTACTGTACCGTCTTGCCATTCCCATTATATTATAGGCATGCAATCCTTTCTGTAATAGAAGCCAAACCAATTGTACTGTTTGTCTTCATAGTAGACTTTGTAATTGCATTTCTCACACACTGCCCAGATACCTAGGGTTTATAAGATCTGACCAAGGATATGTCAGATATATCAATGAAAAACAGCATGTTATGTTTGCATAATGTTACACATTAGCAACAGGGTTTAACTGAAAAACTAGATTGACCCTTTCTTAGCATTCTATCGAAGCCCTTTGAATATATATACCTTTCCTTTTTTTTATTGCTGTAAGCACATATGAAAATATGTAGTCCTACTATTGTTTGAGTCCAAATCTCATGAGACAGCTGCCTGTGACAGTAAAAGGGTCCTATGCAGACCGATTGCTACATTCACATGTACCGTGTGGTGTACTGCCATAGATTTTAAACTATCTATGTTGTAGATCAAGGTGCTACCGGTGCGACTGAAAGACCTAACATAAGTTTCTATACAGGGTGGTTGCAGTTGCCCGATCTTTGATGTATCTGTGCAAGCTGACGCATTCCCAACTGCTTTAGCACTTCCTTTAAGTCATGTAATGCTTAGTTCCAGCCAGAAACTTTTGGTTGCAGGGCAGTGTTATGTTTTTCTTTTGATGCAGCTGTATTTCGTTTAGACTGTATTATGAGCTACCAACCATATATTAAATTGCAATGTGCTACTTTGTTTTTGTTATTGTTCTTAACGGTTTTAATCCAATCCTTAGGAAATAATTTCTATGGTCTCTGCATTTTTCTTCTTACTGACAAAGCATTTTTCGCCGTTCTGAATTTACCCAGTTGTACTGCCATACGCATAAAGAAAAATAGGCATCGGTGCTCTACAAACATATCATTCTCTAAATCATCAACCATGCACACACGCACATTACTAGACCCAAAAATAAATATCGTAACCCCACGGGCACGGCGTGTCGCCGTGCGGAAACTTCCTAGTACACTATATAAAGTTCAGTCAGTTTACCGCACCTAGATTGATTTGAACACTGTTCATTGCTATTTATCTGTTCGTTTATGCAATGGATATCTGACACGTTGTTGCCTTTTCTGGTTGTACATTGATTCACTTCATCGATGTTTCCAGTTTTTTCTTTTTTTTTTCCCAGAGGGTTACCGGTTACCGGCTCCTACGGTGGTTACCTTTCTTTTCGCACGTTGTTAGCTCTGGTCAAAGCGGTGGTCAAAGCGCTTACCCACGCGAACAATCGAGATGACCTTGGATTGGTTTCCTGTCCGACGATAGACACTCTTCCTCCCCGTCTCTCCCCACGATCTCTCCATCAAATCTTCTTGCCTCCCTCTGGAAGCTCCTCCCTGGCCGAGATCCCACGTCCCAGACACTGCCCTAGATTTGTGAGGTGGAGCGGCTCACAGCAGGAAACTACGGCCCCAGGCAGGGCCGGCACTCGGCGCGATGGCCACTGCCGGCACCGCGACCTCTGCCCACAGGGGACGACGGCCTCAAGTTGTCTAGGCAGTAGGCCGTCGACAACGAAGAGGATCGCCAAGGCTGCCACCGCCTATGAATTCCATCATACAGGAGGAAGCGGCCGCGACGTCCCCTTTCTCCTTTCTGCCCCCAATAGAGGTCCTGCACGGAGCAGGAAGAGCTGACCGCCGGTCTCGCCTTCCTGGCAACGTCGCGCCCGGCCACCGGGTTGCAGCGGCAGATTGCTGGCGCACAACAGAGACTACAAAGACAGCTACTTAGTCGATTGGATTGGGCAACTTGCCCTACACTATCCCCCTCCTATCCTGTAGTACTTTACCATGGACATCTCGCCGATTTCCTGATTGAATCTTCAAAGTACTATTGTGTTAGATATTTCTTGCATTTAGTCTGATTCATCCTGAAGTTTATTTTGTTTAACTTTATGGATCATATCCATCCTAAATTGTTTTTGTTTTCATGTTTCAGCTAGCTCCTGATGGTTGTTTTACTTCTTCAAGATTGTTTGGACGAAGTGCTGCTGAGTATGGGGTGGCAAAAAGCTCTGAATCAAAGCAAGATGTTTTATCCACTATTTCAGATATCTCTTGATAGACTGTACTTAATCACCTGGTTTGGTGAAGCACTGAGGATAGTATATATCAGTGATGAAACATTGTCAAATGAACCCGGTCTATCAGAAACGGAGAGGGTTGGTATTGGCCTTCTCCTGCCAGATTCTGAGAATATAAGATTTACCGAAAACCCGGAGTTCAGTGCACCGAACTTGTGTTTACGGGTTCGGAAAATGGCTGGCGCAGAACAGAGCCCGTAACCAAAACTAAAAAACAGAATGCGCCAGCCATTTTCCGAACCCATAAAGGAAGGGTTTTTCATAGAATTCATATGCAATTCATACAAAAATCTATCATAATTAATCAAATAATCATCCAAATTATTACAACACATAAACAATAGTCTGAACCAAATTCTTACAACAGGTTTTGGAAAATTAAACAAATGAAAAATATCTCAACCAAATTACAACAACTCTCGGAAAATTAGACAAATGAACAAATGTCTGAACAACGATACATGTGACAAACAAATGAATGAAATGGTAGGATCAAAGGCGACGGCCAAGTCGCTGCCAGTGGTGCATCTTCAGATCCTAGACGAGCTAGGCATTGGTACTAGCATTGTCAATCTGCCGATGAGTTTCAAGAAAAGCTTTAATGCGATACGGATTGCGTTGGGGTTCCACTCGGGTGCCAACATTGTCATAGAAGCAGGGTAAGCTCAACTCTCTTTCATCCTCGATGATCATGTTGTGAAGAATCACACAACATGTCATGATGTTGACAAGTCGGGCAGGGCCACGAACAATGGCAAATCTTGCTTGCAAAACACCAAAAGCTCTCTCAATGTCCTTGCGAGCTGCTTCTTGAGCTTTGGTAAATTTAGCTTCAATTCTATCTTGGGGATCCTTGACAGACTTAACAAAAGTTGCCCAATCCGGATAGATGCCATCGGCTAGGTAATATCCCATTGTGTACTCATTGTTCATGACCTTGTAGTTGCAAGTGGGTGCTTCCCCATTTTCTAATTTTGCAAACAAAGGATACCTTTGCAGCACGTTGATGTCATTGAGTGTCCCCGGCAAACCAAAAAAGCAGTGCCAAATCCACAAATCTTGTGATGCAACGGCCTCAAGTACAATTGTTGCATCTTTGCTCTTGCCATAGTACTGTCTATGCCATGCCTTTGGACAATTCTTCCATGTCCAATGCATATAATCAATACTATCAAGCATGCCCGGCCAACCTCTTTTCTCATTTTTCTCCATCAAGTGTTTGGTGTCATCCTCACTGGGAGCTCAGAGATACGTTGGCCCAAACAACTTGATAATCATGCGAGAAAACCTGCGGACCGACTCCGATGTAGTATCTTCACCGATTCGAAGATACTCGTCGGTGTAATCCGCAGGGATGCCATACGCAATGACCCTCATGGCAGCATAGATCTTTTGGAACGCGCTGAAACTCATCACCCCGGTGGCATTCCTACGTTGCTTGAAATAATTCGAATTGGCTTCGCAGGCCTTGACGATTCGCACGAAAAAGCTACGTCGCATGTGATACCTCCTACGGAACAGATGGGAGGATATGTAGGTACCTCGGCGAAGTAGTCCTCCATCAGCTGCTCGTGACCGAGGAGGCGATTCCGCTGGATGTGGTTTCGGCCGACCACAGACCCGCGCCTCCGATTCAGCAGCTTCGTGTGGTCCTCCAGCTCCTTGACGGACAGGAGGAGCATGGTGGCCTCCATCTCGTCGTCCTAGAGCAGCTCGTCGAGGTCGGAATCGTCCGAGCTCGACGAATCCGACAGATCGACATCGACGAACTCGTCGCCCGAGCTCATCGTCGATTCGGACGGAGCGGCGGTGGCGGGGGCGGGGGCGGCACCCGGAGTTGGGCGAGGAACAACGGGCGGGGTGCGGGGCGACCTGCGCTACCTCCGGTATGCGGGGCTCGGGCGAGTCGGGTGGTGCGGTAGCGGTGGAGTGTGGTGGCAGCGCGGGGAGGGAGAGAGCTAGCGGTTGCGTCAGCTGAAATTTCAGCGCGCCCTAGATAGGGATCGAGCGTTCGGTTCGCTCCAGCGACCCCTACAAATACAGGCCGTTTTGGGTTTTTGGTCTCGGCCCGAAAAAAGTTTTTCGGTTTTGGCTCTTTTACGGTCACTGATTGGCGCCATTTTTCAGCCCGAACCCGTAAACCGGCGGTTATTTTTCGATTTTGGTCCGTTTACGAGCTCTGTTAGAGATGCTCTAAGAGTATCAAATAGGAGAGTAAAGATACAATGGCCTCAGAGAGGCACATGTTAACTCAGATACGTAATCGGATTGGTGTCAACACCAGAAAGAACTAGTTTGTTGCTGGCTGATTTTGCAATTATGCAGAATCCAATAATACTTACTACTCCCTCCGTTCCATTTTATAGTGCCTATAGTTTTTTTTCACGGAAATTAGCACAAGAGTGTTCTTTACACAAGACCCCCTGGATTAACAGTTTGAGATCAGAGTAAAATGAGGGAAATCGGTAACTTCCTAAATTAACTTAACAAATCCCACAAATCTCTCTGATTGACTATCCATATATGTGCAGCCAGGTTATACTAAGGAAATAAAAACATTGCTTCCTAAATCTAAGGAATCGTTGGGGTCATGCATTAGGAATCTTAATAAATGATTTTTTCCACGCATGTCGTGTGGGAGCTGACCGGTAGAGTGGGTAATTGAAAAAGAGTCAAATTACAACCTTATATTATGAAATAAATGCTAAAAATCTATAGGCATTATAGAAAGGAACGGAGGGAGTATTAAATTGAACGGAAATAGGAGGTGATGATATGTCGCCTGACTGAAATTGAAATAAGAGGTGATGGTACGTCGTACTCTTTTTTCCTTTAGCCCCTTATGTTTTGAAGATTTTTTTTTTGAATTTTCAACGCGGGGCGGGGGGGGGGGGGTGAGAATGAATCCCCACATGGATATATTTCAAAGTTGCCTATGAGGTTCAAATGAATAGAATACACGGGGTTAGAAGAGAGGAGAAGAAAAAGGAAAAACACACACCCCAACAAAACCACAAGAATGGGGAGAAGAAATTTAAGGCCACCCCGCAACCCCTTGGGGGATTGTTGATCGAAGAAAAGACTCATCGCGACCAAGGCTCAGCGATCACAAGGAAGAGCCTGGCGGGCGGAGGTACCCAACGGTGACACTGCACCATCGATGTAATCGAAGGGCAACGCGCATCCGAGACGACACTACGCACCGACACCACTGTGTCGAGGGTGTGTCCGAAAGGTCGCGCACGGCCGAGACAACGCCACGATGCTTGTGTGCCACCGGATGGAGCCGAAGGGCACGGAGAACCCACACCACATGCAAGGGTCGCCGCCGTAGTCGAAAGACAGAGCACCACCGAGCGCAACCCCAACCCCACTGGGTCCGATATACCCGAAGGGTAGGCCAGCCGAGAGCACGCACATAGACCACCCATGCCGAACATGCCACACAGCTCCAACAAGAATCCGATACCGGAGCCTAGCAACCGGCAAGAAGAAGCCACCACCACCAGTGCCACGGCTCACCTCACATCGGAGAAGAGACCGCACCCATGGCCACCATCCGCATCATCATGGGGCACATCAGTACAGACAGGAGCGGCGTCCGCTGCCACTGATGGAAAGACAGAGGGGCTCAACACCCAGCCACGACGGCTCCCCAATTTTTATCATTTTTATCATTTTTATTTAGTGTTTGTGTCAAGAATAGCCTTTAATAGGAAGAAACTAATGTTTGGGGAAGTTGTTGTTCTGAAAATAGATTTTGTGATGTTACCATAAAAATTCGCACAAATATCCAGAGTTTAATTTTGAGCTGTCATTTTTATGCATATTCCCCAGGGTATTATCTAACTTTAGTTAGTTTACCACTTTTCCAAATAAGCAACAGACCATTTTTGGAAATTTCGATCTTTATCTTTTGTTTTGTTTTGACAGATTTCTGCACTATTTGCATTTGCCTCTTAAATCTCTTTTTTTAGTTATTTTGATCAGAGAACTATTTGAATTGTTGCTACAATAGCTTATGTTTTAATAGATGTTTGATATATGTTAGTACTGAAGACAAGTGGATTCGTTTATTTTAATTGTAGTGATGCTGCTAATAAGAAATGTGAGAAGTTTTTGAATGAAGGAAGTTTTCAAGTGTATGGAGAGAAGAATGATGTGATGAGATGAAGAATGGACAAAATCTCAAGCCTGGAAATACCCCTGCACCCCAAAGATATATTCAAGAGGTACAAGAATCAAAGCTTCGGGATGTCCAAGACATCCCCTCTTCATCAACAAAGCAACAAGTTATTTCTCTATGCGCTATATTTTTATTGCTTCATACGCTATGTGTTGTTTTTGGAGAGTATTTACTTTTGTTTTTTTGTTTAGTTTTGTTTTGTTTGCTGTAGCATATGTTGGATCCCGGCACATTTTTTTTGGAGAAAGACCCGCTCCTTTTTAATTACATATAACGCTCTAGTTTTCGCTGTTATTGTTCTACGAGTGTTCTAGTTTTCTGGTACTGCGTTTAGCTCTTGTTCTTTCACTTGAATTTTGTTCAGAGCACGTTAGTATTCTTTATTATGTATGATTATCTCTCTGATCCATAATGAATTTCATCTCTGAGAGTTATTTCAAATAAGTTGATTGGTGTTGGATACGAGTAAAATGTTTCATGACTATAGTGATGCAAATTGAAGCTTGTCTAGACTGTGGCATAGACTTTGGCATGTCATGTTGGATGTTATTCTTGTCATATGCTTAGTATTTATTGATTTAGCATGAGTTGTTTCAAATGGCTGAGAGTGTATAATGTGTCATTTAAAGAATCATATGTTGTTTCTATCATAAAAGCATAGTATTGTGGTATTCTCCTTTGATGCTTTATTGGGTTGACTTAGCACATGCTTATACCATGTTATGACTATAACCAGTCAACTAATGCATCTATGATCATTTAATTTTTGATTTGTAATACCAGTTTATGCTTTGATTGATAGTGTTTTATCGCTATGCATGATTATGGCCATTATTGCTCTCATAGTTGGTCGCTTCCAGTATTTTTGCTAGCTTTCACCTGTACTGAGTATGAGCTCTACTCGTGCAACTGATGTCTACGCACGCTTCTATTCCTGTAGACAATGTTGGGCCTCCAAGAGCAGAGGTTTGTAGAACAACAGCAAGTTTCCCTTAAGTGAATCACCCAAGGTTTATCGAACTCAGGGAGGTAGAGGTCAAAGATATCCCTCTCAACCAACCCTGCAATTAAGATACAAGAAGTCTCTTGTGTCCCCAACACACCTAATACACTTGTCAGATGTATATGTGCACTAGTTCGGCGAAGAGATAGTGAAATACAAGTAATATGGATGATTATAAGTAGTAATTGCAATCTGAAATAAAAATGGCAGCAAGCGAACATGTAGCGTAACTTGTTGAAAACGGTGTTTCAATGCTTAGAAACAAGGCCTAGGGATCATACTTTCACTAGTGGACACTCTCAACAATGATCACATAATTGGACAATTAGATAACTTCTCTTCACTTGTGCTACTCTGAATTACTCTCCTATTGGAATCACTAATCATCACGTAGTGGCTACAAAAGCTCCACTCAAAGTTCATCAAGTACTTGACAACACCACTCATAGGGATATCCTCATCAAATCATAATCCAAGATAATACCGTTGCAATTTAGACCGAGTACTAACATAGCATACACACTGTCAACAATAGCTATGAAAGGGGAAATAGATCACATCAATACTATCATAGTAATAGTTAGCTTCATAATCCACAAGAGATTACAATCATAACCTATGCCAAGTACTACATGATGCACACGCTGTCCTCTTCACATCATGGAGGAGGAATAGACTACTTTAATAACATCACTAGAGTAGCACATAGATTAATAGTGATACAAAGCTCATGATCACATAAAGATCACACCATGGGAGAGAGAGATGAACCACATAGCTATCGGTAGAGCCCTCAGCCTCGGGGGAGAACTACTCCCTCCTCATCATGGGAGACATCAACGGCGATGAAGGTGGCGATGGAGTCAATGGAGATGGATTCCGGGGGCAATTCCCCGTCCCGGCGGCGTGCCGGAACAGAGACTTCTGTCCCCCGAAACTTGTCTTCGCGATGGCGGCGGCTACGGAAGTCTTCGTGGAATATCGTCGATTGTTTTAGGGTTTTCACTTCTTGGAGAATATATAGGCGAAGGGGCGATGTCGGTGGAGTCCCGAGGTGGGCTCCCCACTTGGTGGCGCGACAGAGGGGTGGGCCGAGCCCCCCTAGGGTGTGGGCACCTCGTGGCCCCCCTTCGTCTCTCCTTCGGACTCCGTGAAGCCTCTGGAAAAATAAGAACGTGGCCTTTTGTTTCGTCCAATTCCGAGAATATTTCCTGTGTAGGATTTCTGAAACCAAAAACAGCAGAAAACAGGAACTAGCGCTTCGACATCTTGTTAATAGGTAAGTACCGGAAAATGCATCAAAATGATGTAAAGTGTATGTAAAACATGTGAGTATTGTCATAAAACTAGCATGGAACATATGAAATTATAGATACGTTTGAGACGTATCAAGCATCACCAAGCTTAGTTCCTACTCGCCCTCGAGTAGGTAAACGATAACAAGGATAATTTCTGAAGTGACATGCTACTATCATACTCTTGATCAGTACTATTGTAAAGCATATGAGATGAATGAAGTGATTCAAAGCAATGGTAAAGATAATGACTAAACAACTGAATCATATAGCAAAGACTTTTCATGAATAGTACTTTCAAGACAAGCATCAACAAGTCTTGCATAAGAGTTAACTCATAAAGCAATAGATTCTTAATAGAAGGTTTTGAAACAACACAAAGGAAGATTTAAGTTTCAGAAGTTGCTTTCAACTTTCAACATGTATATCTCATGGATAATTGTCAACACAAAGTAATATGATGAGTGCAATAAGTAAGCATATAAGAATCAATGCACACAGTTGACACAAGTGTTTGCTTCTAAGATAGAAAGAAGTAGGTAAACTGACTCAACATAAAGTAAAAGAAATGCCCTTTGCAGAGGGAAGCAGGGATTACTCATGTGCTAGAGCTTTTTATTTTAAAAACATGGAAACAATTTTGTCAACGGTAGTAATAATTCATATGTTTTATGCATAAAACCTCCTATAAGTTGCAAGCCTCATGCATCGAATACTAATAGTGCCCGCTCCTTGTCCTAATTAGCTCGGATTTCCATGGATTATCATTTCATTACATATGTTTCAACCAAGTGTCACAAAGGGGTACCTCTATGCCACCTGTACAAAGGTCCAAGGAGATAG
Organism: Lolium rigidum; assembly: GCF_022539505.1. Classification (NCBI taxonomy): domain Eukaryota; kingdom Viridiplantae; phylum Streptophyta; class Magnoliopsida; order Poales; family Poaceae; genus Lolium; species Lolium rigidum. Next base: position 183,104,029 of record NC_061514.1, on the reverse strand, counting down.
ATCGCATTTGATTTCTCGATTTTGATAGATCTCAACTTGAGGACATCCATACCGGGACAACATATAAAACATATAATGGACTCCTCTTTAATGCTTTAAGCATTCAACAATAGATAATATTCTCATAAGAGATTTGAGGATTAATGTCCAAGCTGAAACTTCCACCATGATACATGGCTTTGGTTGGCGGCCCAATGTTCTTCTCTAACAATATGCATACTCAAACAATTTAATCATGGCAAATCTCCCTTACTTCAGACAAGACGAACATGCATAGCAAGTCACATGATATTCAACAAAGGTGTAACAGGTTGATGGCGTCCCCAGAAACATGGTTACCGCTCAACAAGCAACTTATAAGAAACAAGATACATAAGCGACATATTCATTACCACAATAGTTTTTTGGGATTTCTAGTTTCGTGCCCCTGGTTCGTTAGTTGTACTCAGTTTTCCCCAGCCTCTTAACTTTTCCTCAGTTTTCCCCTCCCTCTAGTTTGAAACCCCTTTCAGAGGCTCGGACGGGAGGGTTGCCGTCTGTTCAGAGGCCTTCCGTTACCGGTGACGGCTAGGGAGCCGCGGTGGTTTTGACTTGACCGTTGCTTTCGAAATGTGTTGACTATTGACCGGAAGAGCTGACCCAAAGCTTTCCCCTCCGTCCGAGACTGGAGGAGCTCACACACCGCCCCTCCGCCGCCACGCCATCCTGCCCACCTACCTTATGGCGTCGTCCGCCGCCGAGCCGGCCCCGCCCCCACCACCACCCCGGGCTCCGCCTCCACCAGATCTGGATCTACCCCTGTCCTCTTTGTAATTCCGTCTGGTGTGCAGACTATTCCCGCCAGCCGTGGAGAAGATTGGGAATCGGAGGGATCTAACGCATGGATTCCATCTGGGTAAGCATCTTCTGCCTATCCCATGTAATTAACAGTAGGCAGTTTTTGAGCGCCAATCGTTGTTGCTCAACTAACTGCGTTGCTTTTCGAATAGGATGGATCCAGCACTGGCTTTTCGGCTGGTGGTTAGGCTGGATTCTAGCTTTACACGTGATTCTAAACGCTGTAAGACTGGGTTTAACTTCCCTGCGGTGGTTGCAACCACCATCTCGTTAACGGATTTCAAAGCTAACATCTACGATAACTACACCTGGAGCTCTCTCGATGCAGTTCATTTCGAATATTTCAACAGCTCGGAGGGAAGATTTGTTCCACTAATTTCCGAAGACGATCCGGGATTTCTTTTTGCTTTGAATGCTTCTTGCCGGTTTGGTAAAATTCGTATCCATGTGGACAGGGGCCGGGCATCATCCGGTGTCGGGGCATCATCGGGTGGTCGGGCATCATGTCTCTCTCTGCTGCTCGCCTCTCGCTAATAGTGTGCGCCGTGGCGCTCCTTGTAGGTCCACAGCGGCACCATCCGTCCCGGTGCTAGTGGTAGCTAGATCGTTCGTACGGTCGATGTGGAGGACGATGCGGACATTGAGTATCAGCCTCCTCAAGATGATGAGGATGAGTTGATGTTTCTGAATTGGTAGATCGATGCGATAGCGAGGCAATGGAGGATCAATACATGGAAGATATGGCTTTTGGTGCCAGATTTGATGACACTGACGATGAAGAGAAGAATGAGAATGATGACAGCCTCGTTTTAGCCGATTACGAAGGTGAAGACTTGCCAACAATTGAGTGGAACAGGGAGAAACCCCAGCTTGTAGAAGGCAACGTGTTTCAAACGATGATGGACTGCCGTAATGCAATTACTACATATCACATTCTCACTAAGAATAATTTTGAGGTTATTAAAAGTGAGCCAGGTAGGTTCACAATTAAATGCCCATACCTAAGGTGTAAGTTTAGGCTGCATGCATCCACAATGCGCGAAGCGGCTTGGTTCGGGTACTACGCCAACCGGTTGTGTATTTAGATCACGGTGTAAAATTTGTTATCTATTACTGACATCCCTTATCATTATGTTTCAGATAAAGAAGAATAAGGAGATCCATAGGTGTCCACCTCTAGGGGGAGAGCCAGAGCTGAAAACAAAGCTAGCGAAGACTAGGTGGTTGGCAGATGTACTCCTAGATTGGCTGAGAGAAAATCCTTCACTTGGTCCAACGAGCACTCGTAAAAAAGGTGGTTGAGAAGTATAAAATGGAAGTACCTTACATGAGGATGTTCTATGCAAAGGAAATGGCTCTTGACAAGATCAATGGTCCATGGAATGAAAGCTTTCGGTTGCTTTACACTTTCAAAGCTGAAGTGGAGATGGCTAGTCCGAGCGAGTGTTGTAGCGATAGACAAGCATACGAGTTCCCTATAAATTGAAAAGCGGGAAGGTAATGCACAAGGAATGTTTTAGAAGGGCTTTTGTTTGTTTCAAAGCGTGCTTCGGAAAGGCTTTTTGGACGGTTGCGGGCCTTATTTGGCCGTGGATGCATCGACTCTTCATGGCAGGTTTAAAGGACAGCTAGTTGCTCGCTACTGCGGTTGATGGACATAATTGGATGTTCCCTGTTGCTTATGGGGTTTTGGAGGTTGAGTCACGGGAAAGTTGGACTTGGTTTCTGCAGAATTTGCGCGACCTTATAGGTCATCCACCAGGACTTGTTATCCACACGGACGCTTGCAAAGGTTTGGAGACTGCGGTAGAAGCAGTACTCCACGGAGTGGAGCATAGGGAATGTATGCGACACTTGGTACGAAATTTTACAAAGAAATTCAAGGGTAAAGTTTTTACGACAACCTATGGCCAGCTTCATACACATGCAGCTCTAGGAAGCATCTGTTTCATTTGGATGTGTTGTATAAACAAAAACACGGGGTGAAGGAGTACTTGGATGAACATCATGGTAGGGTGTGGTCAAGAAGCCAATTCAATGAAATTTGCAAGGTAGACTATGTAACAAGTAACCTTGCGGAGAGTTTCAATTCAAAGGTCAAGTCATTGAAAGGGCTTATGCTGTGGCAAATATTTGATAAGATTAGGCAGATGATCATGATAAAGATCGATCTACGTCAAAGAATTGCATTCACAAATTATGTTGGCCATCTCATGCTCCCATCTTTGATTAAGTCTTTGCATGCCAGGGAAAAACAATTGAGGATGCAATGCGTCAGAAAAGGAATGGAGGCTGAGGTAACCTACACTGACAAAGAAAACGAGCGGTGGAGGTATCCCGTGAGTTTGGTTGATAGGACATGCCATTGTAGGGGATGGCGAGATCCGTGGGATACCACTGCATACACGCATTGTTTTTCATGAGTGTTATAGGGGGTGAAGATGGTGAAGTTGATCAGTATGTGTTAGAGTATTTCTCTGTTGCCAAATTTAGGGCTGCATATGCTATGAATGTTCCTACCTTGTTGGGAAAAGACCAATGGATGAAAGTCGATCCAGGCTTCAAACTGTACTCTCCAGTATTGACTAGACCGACAGGTAGGCCGAGGAAGAATAGGATCAGAGCTAGTGCAGAGGGTGGTGCACCGATTCGAAAACGTAAGTGCAAACGTTGTGGAATCCCTGGACACATTGCTAGGCTTTGTAAAAATGGAGTTGACCCAGCTTTTGGAATGGAAGATCAGGTGGGAGCGAGAAAATGCGAGAGGAGAATGAAGCAGCAATTCAACTTGAGATTGAAGCAGCGAGTTCAACATGAGGTGATTGAAGCGACAAATGCGAGAGGAGATTGAAGCAACGAGTTCAACATGAGGAGATTGAAGCGGCAAATGCGAGAGGAGATTGAAGCAGCAGTTCAACATGAGGAGATTGAACCGATGGATCGAGAGCGGGGGGAACAGATGGATGTACAGCTGCTTGAACCATTGGATGGAGAGCAGAGGGAACAGATGGATGTAGAATGGCTTCAACCGATGAGTCTAGAGGAGAGGGAACAGTATAGTTGAGAATGCCACGAAAGTAGTAAGGCCATGATACAAGCTAACTTCGAAGAGTACATGGCAGAAGAAAAAGCACAAGCTTTGCAGAAGAAGAAGAACAAGAAAGAGGGCAAAAGGAAGGTAGACACCGATAATATCCCTGTTAGGGTTACCCGGAGTAAGGTGGTGGCCCGGCGAGTCACACCGGGAGCAAGAGAAAGATTTTATTCTGAACAACTAATTTGAATTTGTATGAACAATTTGTATTGGGGTTCCCTTTGTATTGGCGATCCCTTTGTGTTGAACAATTTGTATTGGGGATGCCTTTGTGTTGAACAATTTGAATTTGTATGAACAATTTGTATTGTGGTTCCCTTTGTATTGGGGATCCCTTTGTGTTGAACAATTTGAATTTGTATGAACAATTTGTATGCCACATTTAAGCCACATTTATCATTTTAGGGTTTTAGGGTTTTAGGGTTTTAGGGTTTTAGGGTTTTAGGGTTCAATTCAAAATAATTCAAAACATGGTGGAACCTTCCCATGGAGCCTTGTTATGTTACCTACAACCTAGAGAAATAATAATGGAAAAGGAAATATAGAGATATGAAGTTTTTATGCCAAAAGCTTCAAAACCACTTCCTAGTCCATGAGCTACTAGATATGAAGATGTAGGGCTTTCTGCTCAATACACCTCCCAAATACCCACTATGCTTACAAACTTTGTCCAAATGAGTCCAAATTCGTCACACTTGTGTATCTTTGAGTTGCAAACAATATCTAGTCGGCTAAAATGTAATATATTGTTCAAATAACACAATTTTACAATTTTTATGCCAAAAGCTTCAATTTCCCTTAGTCCGTTTATTATTTGGGTGCCCCTGTTTTACTTAGTGTTACTCAGTTTTCCCCCTCCGGGCCCACTTGTTTTACTCAGGCATACTCAGTTTTGCCCTTCCGATAAACATTTCCTCACTTTTCCCCCTCTTAGTTCTACTCGAGCTTTTCCTAACTTGTACTCACCGGCTGATCTCTCGATTGGTCGAGATGTATGTCACACGGATCTTGGTTAGTTGAAAGCTCAACGAACGCTTGCACCGTTCGATCATTTATGATCGGACGGCCTCGTATCTCTCTCTCTACCACGATGGACGCATACGGAGACAAGAGCAGAGCACATACCTACCAACCCTGGCAGTCGCATATTCCAGCCGCATCCTCCTCTCTCGTATTTCCTCTCTTACTACGGCGGTCGCGGCGGCCCGGATCTAACCGTGCGTGCGGCGGCGTGCGGCGGCGCGGATCTAACCATGCGTGCGGCGGCGTGCGGCGGCGCGGATCTAACCGTGCGTGCGGCGGCGCGGATCTAACCGTGCGTGCGCCGTGGATCTAAGAGTGCCGGTGAGGATCTAACCGTCAGAAATAGTTGAAATGTCTCTCTCTGTCTCTCTCTGTCTCTAACCGGTGAGGATTCTATTCTCAGATCTGTTGAATGATGAGGAACACCAAGACGGCGGCCATGCCGACGGTGGTCATCGATGCCACGAACATTGAAGCCATCGCCTACAACATCGCTTCGACGGCGCAGACCCAGCCTTCAATGTCGGAGCCTGTTGATGTCTCACTTCCGGTGCCGAGAGTGCGAATCGATGCCAAGACGATTGAAGCCATCGTCTACAACCGCGCTGCAAAGCCGCCGATCCAGCCCTCCGCAGATCCGTCGCCGATGAAGTACACCAAGACAGCGGCGGTTCCGACACCGGTCATCGATGCCACGAACATTGAAGCCATCGCCGATAACATCGCTTCAACGTTTGATGGCGCGGATGACCGTGTTCGACGCCGCAAATTGGGATAAATTATGATAAATTTGTATTTTTCAATTTCCAAATGGGATAAAATTGTTCGAACTACTACCTCCGTCTCAAAAAAAGCTTCTCCACGTTCTTGATGTGTCCATGTACATCCGTATGTATGATTTGAATTCTATCCCAACTTGATTGGGAAGATATTGATATGTATTTGATCCGGAGGCTGGTACATGCTTTCACTTTTGGGATCCCTTCACTTTTATAAAATGTTCATGCATTCTAAAATTATCGTGCGCATTACTTAGCACAAGTAGGAAATTGTACACCAAAATACAGTTCTTAGAGCCACAACAAAATACAGTGGTTAGAGCTATCTACTGAATAACAATTCTATACTAAATCGTCTACCAGAACCACATAACTGCTAGGACAGGGATGACACCTAATAAAACTGCACAGATGAATCTACTTTTCTCCTCTCCCATCACTTTAAGTTCATGTTCTAGATTTTCTACCACTTGATCAAATGCGGCAAGATCTGTCTCAACTCTCAACTTCTCCTTGAAAAAAGCTCTGAATTCTTCTTTTCTTCCTCCACAATACGCTTCAGCTCGAATATCATCAGGTTTTTACGGGCCAATTCATCACCTAAATTGGCCACCTTCTCCTCCAAATCCATCCTCTGGCTACACCACTGGGTTGATTCATCTTGGTATGCAATGTACCATGGATCATCGGCTTGCCGGCTAAACTGTAACAATAATGGAAAAAAGAACAACTGAAATCACCCCAACAGGCCATGGCGGAACTTCAAATTCAACGGTAGTACATAGAGATGAAGCTAGATACCTGCACTTCCGACGAGGTAGGAGAAGTAGAACGTGGCCACGACATGATCGAATCCCCACCCTCGCCGGTGTACCCGCTACGACCAGACATTGAGGACTATTTCGTACCTGCAAACTCCAATAAATTACGGGAACCGAATCGATTAGGGGGCGGGGGAGGCAGAAGCGGAGGTCTTACCAAGCTATACCAATTGGTGCGCGGAACAAATCCCGGTCGTCGTGGGCGGTGGAACTGCTTGCGGCGGACTTTCCTGCGGTGGGTACAATGCGTGCGGACGAAACAAGTGCTGGAGCCGTGGTTGACGTGCAGCGCCGCAGTTCGTCCGACGCCGCCGGGAGGCGAGCCGGCGGCGCGACGAGGCGCCGGCGATGGCTGCCTCCGTCCGACGGTGGGGAACGAGCTGCCGGCGGTTCTCCGGTCTAGCTTAAGAATAATTAATTAGCGAACTTGTTGCTTCTCTCTATGATATTCTCTAAAGACATATATCAGAGCGGCAATATGTGAGTTTTCCTGAAAAATAGACGACCCACTGGTCATTGGCTGCGCAGGCCCCACAGAGCGGCAATATATGATTTTCTCTCTCTAAATAAGTAGACGATCCCACTGGTCATTGGCTGCGGCAGCCACACAGAGCGACAATATGTGTCTTTTCCTGAAAAATAGACGACCCCACTGGTCATTGGCTGCGGAGGCCCCACAGAGCGGCAATATATGATTTTCTCTAAATAAATAGACGACCCCACTGGTCATTGGCTGCGGCAGCTCACGGAGCGGCAATATGTGTCTTTTCCTGAAAAATAAATGACCCCACTGGTCATTGGCTGCAGAGGCCCCACGAGAGCGGCAATATATGAGTTTCTCTAAATAAATAGACGGCCCCACCGGTCATTGGCTGCGGCAGCCCACGGAGCGGCAATATATGTCTTTTCTCTGAAAAATAGACGACCCCACTGGTCATTGGCTGCGGCAGCCCTATAGAGCGGCCCCATTTATCATTGGCAGCACCGCGTATAAAATCATGAAATAAAACGGCCCACACGTCGGCGATAGATGGATGGCTGCTCCGACGTGTCTCCCGACCCTACCCGTCGGCACGAGACGGTCGGGGAGGAGCTGCCCCTGTGCGGCCCCACCCGGTCGGACTAACGGTCAAGGCCTTCGACCTGACGGCTACCGGCCGTTCCAGCACTTGTGCGTGTTTCAAACTAGAGGAGGGGAAAACTGAGGAAAAACTAAGGGACTGGGGAAAACTGAGTACAACTAACGAACCAGGGGCACGAAAATAGAAATCCCTAGTTTTTTAGGCTACTTTCCCATGAGCTATGTATTGCAAAGGCAAGGAATGAAATTTTTAAAGGTAGCACGCAAGCAATTTACTTGGAATGGCAGAAAAATACCACATGATAAGTAGTTATGGTGGACACAAATGCCATAAGTTTTGGCTCAAGGTTTTGGATGCACGAGAAGCATTCCCTCTCAGTACAAGGCTTTGGCTAGCAAGGTTGTTTGAAGCAAACACCAGTATGAACCGGTACAACAAAACTTACATAAGAACATATTGCAAGCATTATAAGACTCTACACTGTCTTCTTTGTTGTTCAAACACTTTTACCAGAAAATATCTAGAATTTAGAGAGACCAATCATGCAAACCAAATTTCAACAAGCTCTACGGTAGTTCTCCACTAATAGGTTTAAACTACATGATGCAAGAGCTTAAACATGATCTACTTGAGAGCTCAAAACAATTGCCAAGTATCAAATTATTCAAGACAATATACCAATTACCACATGAAGCATTTTCTGTTTCCAACCAAATAGCAATAAATGAAGCGGCTTTCAACTTTCGCCATGAACATTAAAAGTAGAACTAAGAACACCAGTGTTCAATATGAAAAAGCGGAGCGTGTCTCTCTCCCACACAAGGAATGCTAGGATCCGAATTTATTCAAACACAAACAAAAATAAAATCATACAGAAGCTCCAAGTAAAGCACATAAGATGTGACGGAATAAAAATATAGTTTCACTAGAGGTGACCTGATAAGTTGTTGATGAAGAAGGGATGCCTTGGGCATCCCCAAGCTTAGATGCTTGAGTCTTCTTGAAATATGCAGGGATGAACCACGGGGTCATCCCCAAGCTTAGAATTTTCACTCTTCTTGATCATATTATATCATCCTCCTCTCTTGATCCTTGAAAACTTCCTCCACACCAAACTCAAAACAATCTCATTAGAGAGTTAGTGCATAATCAAAAATTCACATGTTCAGAGAGGACACAATCATTCCCAACACTTCTGGACATTACCCAAGGCTACTGAAATTTAATGGAGCAAAGATATCCACTCAAACACGAGTAAAAGAGGCAATGTGAAATAAAAGGCAGAATCTGTCAAAACAGAACAGTCCGTAAAGACGAATTTTTTCGAGGCACTTAACATGCTCAGATGAAGAAGCTCAAATTTAATGAAAGTTGCGTAGATATCTTAGGATTACTCATGAATTTTTGCAGAATTTTTAGATTCTCCTACAGAGAGAACAGCTCAAATTCGTGACAGCTAAAAATCTGTTTCTGCGCAGAAATCCAAATCTAGTATCAACCTTCTATCAAAGACTTTACTTGGCAGAACAATGCAATAAAATAAAGATAAGGAGAGGTTGCTACAGTAGTAACAACTTCCAAGACACAACAAAACAGTAGCAAAATAAAAACATGGGTTATCTCCCAAGAAGTGTTTTCTTTATAGCCATTAAGATGGGCTCAGTAATTTTAATGATGCTCTCGCAAGAAATAAGAGTTGAAGCAAAAGAGAGCATCAAAAGCAAATAAGAAACACTTTTAAGTCTAACCCACTTCCTATGAAAAGGAATCTTGTAAATAAACAAGTCATGTAAGCATAATGCAACAAGCATAGAAAGGCAACACAAGCGCAACTTCAAGATTCTCAACATAAAGAGGGAAAACTTAATATTATTAAGATGCATATAACCATGTTTCCCTCTCTCATAATAACTTTCAGTAGCATCATGAACAAACTCAACAATATAAATATCACATGGAACATTCTTATCATGAGCTACATGCATAAAATTATTACTCTCCACATAAGCATAGTCATTACTATTAGTTGTAGTGGGAGCAAATTCAATAAAATAGCTATCATTATTATTCTCATCACCATAATCATCATATATAGGAGGCATATTGTAATCATAATTAATTTTCTCCTCAATAGTAGGTGGACTGAAAATATGATAGTCATCACTGTAATCATCATATATGGGAGGTAAAGTATCATCAAAGTAAATTTTCTCCTCCATGCTTGGGGGACTAAAAATATCATGCTCATCAAAACCAGCTTCCCCAAGCTTAGAATTTTCCATAGCATTAGCAAAAATGGTGTTCAAAGCATTCATACTAATAACATTTCCATTAGCATGCATATAAAGTTCCATAGGTTTCTTAATTTTCTCTTCAAACACCTCATGTCCTAACTCAAGATAAATACTATAAAGATCTCTAATAGTTTTTTTGTTTTCCATTAAGCCTAACTAGTGAAATAAAAACAAGAAACAAAAAGATGCAATTGCAGAATCTAAAGGAAATAACTTCGAGCACTCACACACCGGCAACAGTGCTAGGAAATAGCTTAGTAGTCGGAGGATGTGAATACCTTTTACCTTACCTCCCCGGCAACGGCGCCGGAAAATAGCTTGATGTCTACGCACGCTTCTATTCCCGTAGACAAGTGTTGGGCCTCCAAGAGCGAGAGGTTTGTAGAACAGCAGCAAGTTTCCCTTAAGTGAATCACCCAAGGTTTATCGCACTCGGGGAGGTAGAGGTCAAAGATATCCCTCTCAAGCAACCCTGCAATTAAGATACAAGAAGTCTCTTGTGTCCCCAACACACCTAATACACTTGTCAGATGTATAGGTGCACTAGTTCGGCGAAGAGATAGTGAAATACAAGTAATATGGATGATTGATTAATAGTGATACAAAGCTCATGATCACATAAAGATCACACCATGGGAGAGAGAGATGAACCACATAGCTACCGGTAGAGCCCTCAGCCTCGGGGGAGAACTACTCCCTCCTCATCATTGGAGATAGCAACGGCGATGAAGATGGCGATGGAGTCGATGGAGATGGATTCCGGGGGCAATTCCCCGTCCCGACGGCGTGCCGGAATAGAGACTTCTGTCCCCCGAAACTTGTCTTCGCGATGGCGGCGGCTACGGAAGTCTTCGTGGAATATCGTCGATTGTTTTAGGGTTTTCACTTCTTTGAGAATATATAGGCGAAGGGGCGATGTCGGTGGAGTCCCGAGGTGGGCTCCCCACCTGGTGGCGCGGCAGAGGGGTGGGCCGCGCCCCCCTAGGGTGTGGGCACCTCGTGGCCCCCTTTCGTCTCTCGTTCGGACTCCGTGAAGCCTCTGGAAAAATAAGAACGTGGCCTTTTGTTTCGTCCAATTTCGAGAATATTTCCTGTGTAGGATTTCTGAAACCAAAAACAGCAGAAAACAGGAACTGGCGCTTCGGCATCTTGTTAAAAGGTTAGTATCGGAAAATGCATCAAAATGATGTAAAGTGTATGTAAAACATGTGAGTATTGTCATAAAACTAGCATGGAACATAAGAAATTATAGATACGTTTGAGACGTATCAGCAACCAACCACCAAAAACCAAAATTGCCAATTGTGTCCACCATATCTACCTATATGTGGTATTTCACCGCCACTCCAAAGTAAATTTCTTGTGTGCTACCTTTAAACCTTCAAAAAATTATCACCTGTTTTGTGTAAATTATAGCTCATGGGAAAGTAGTCTAAAAACTCTTATGGCAAGTACTATGTTTTACGCATTTTTAGTTCTTATAAGTTGCTTGTTGTGTGATAACCATGCTGTCATGGGGAACACCATCAATATCCTTTTATTGAATATCATGTGAATTACTATGGATGCTCGTCTTGTTTGAAGTAAGGGAGATTTACCATGAGTTGCAAAGATTTGAGTATGCATATTGTTAGAGAGAAACATTGGGCCACCAACTAAAGCTATGTTCACATGGTGGAAGTTTCAGCTGGACAAAAGTCCAAATATCTGTTGTCCTTGCTTTCCCGGTATGGATGTCCAAAAAATTTGAGATTCATAAAAATTGAGAAATAAAATGAGATCCATCTCCTAAGGACCTTAGTACAGGAGGCAAGGAGGTACCCCTTTGTCACACTTGGTTAAAACATATGTATGCGATGAAAATCCATGGAAGTCCAAGATAATTAGGACAAGGTGTGAGCACTATTAGTATATTATGCATGAGGCAAGCAAACTTATAGGAAGTAATTATGCATAAGCCATACTATTTATCACTACCGTTGACATAAGTAGTACCTCTCAAAATAAATATTTTCAACACTCCTATTGCTTTCAAAATAAAAAGCTCTAGCACAGGGGTAATCCCTACTTCCCTCTGTGAAGGATCTTTCTTTTACATTGATGATGTTAAGTATCCACCTTCTACTTTATGCATCGATTAAGAGAGCATAGTTGTCATTCTTAGTGCAATGTGCGTAGTCCCAAAATTATTATTGATTGATTCATGATTGTGATATTGCTTGCTCTCAAATTACTTGTATCTAGTCACCCTTTAAACTTTCAAGGTGTCCTTGCATTTATGTTTTGCTATTCCATAAGGACATGTTGAGTACTACTTTATTATGTTTACTCTATGATCATAAACACACAGTTGCTTTCAATGCACTATTATTCATGGTCTTTTGTTTAAGTTACTTTTCATGTTATAACATAGTTGCTAAGTTCAATTGAATCATATCTATCATGCCTATGTTAGAGTACTTAGATCCCAGCTCACAATGTTTTACATGCTTGATCAAGGTTGTGTTGGCTTCATGTCACCTCAAAAATTATTTTGTTATCACTTACCTACTCGAGGATGAGCATGAGTTAAGCTTGGGGATGCTGATACATCTCAAACGTATCTATAATTTTTGATGCTCCGTGCTTGTTTTACACCAATTCATATGTGTTTTGTTTACACTTCGTTGCACTTTTACATAATTTCCTGCACTAACCTATTAACAAGATGCCACAGTGTCAGTTCCCTATTTTGTGCTTTTTTGTATTTTAGAAAAGTTGTACATGCAATATTCTCGGAATTGGGCGAAACAAAAGCCAAAGTCAATATTTTACAGGAACAAAGACGAAGTCCCGAGGGGGACGAAGAGGCGCACCAGGGCGCCCACACCACCCCTAGGCGCGGCCTAGGGCTAGCCCGCGCCTAGGATAGGTGTGGGGCCCATGGGCGCCCCACCGACCTGAATCCTCCGTCTATTTATTCACGATCTCGGGAAAACCCTCGATACCTGAGCCTCCATCCACGAAAAGTTCCATCGCGGCCGCCATCGCCGAACCCATCTCGGGGGATTCTGAAGCTCTTCCCGGCACCCTGCCAGAGGGGGAAATCATCGCTGGAGGCATCTACATCGCCATGCCCGCCTCCGAAGTGATGTGTGAGTAGTTCATCCCTGGACTATGGGTCCATAGCAGTAACTAGATGGTTGTCTTCTCCACCTTGTGCTTCATGTATTAATCTTGTGAGCTACCCTACATGATCAAGATCATCTTTATGTAATCCTATATATTTGGTTTGCTGGGATCCGATGAATGTTGAATACTATGTTGAGATTGATTATATATTCATGTCATATGTTATTTGTGATCTTGCATGCTCTCTGTTGCTAGTAGAAACTCTGGCCAAGTGGACACTTGTGAATCTAAGAGGGGGTATTTATGCTCGATAGTAGGTTCATGCCTCTAGTTTCCTGGGAGAGTGACTTTATAACTTCTAAGGCTGTAGATGTGATGTTGCTACTAGGGATAACCCAACAATGTTTTATCCAAGTGTAATTCTATTGTTTACTTTACACACATTGCTTAATGCGATAGTCTGTTGCTTGCAACTTTATACTGGAAGGGGTGCGGACTCTAACCCGAAGGTAGATTATTAGTCATAGACGCAGTTGGATTACAGTCTATGTATTATGTTGTAATGCCGAATACCAAATTATCATAGTAATCATCTTGTCATGTATCGATCGATATTCTGTCAATTGCCCAACTGTAATTTGTTTACCCAACATGCTACTTCTTTATGGAGAGACACCTCTAGTGAACTGTGAACCCCGGTCCTATTTCCTTTACTGATAAATTCAACTGCAATCCTGTTTTGTTTACTTTCTGCAAACAGCTCCTTCCATTCGATACGTCTAATCCTTTGTGTTCAGCAAACCGGTGAGATTGACAACCTCACTGTAAGTTGGGGCAAAGTAGTTTGGTTGTGTTGTGTGCAGGTTCCACATTGTTGCTGATACCAGTAGTGCGCCCTGCCACTAGTCAGCCAGCAACACATTCAAAAGTCACGCCTTTCTCCTACTGGTCGATTAAATCTTGGTTTCGTACTGAGGGAAAACTTGCTGCTGTGCTCTTCACACCTTCCTCTTGGGGTTCCTCAAAAGCGTGACTGCGTACTACGAGTGCACGCCAGCACTCGTCCAACTCCTCCTTAGAGCGCGACCACGGCTTCCTGCAAACACTGAACAAACTAGCCTGCGGCAGGGGAACTTCCCTTTCATCTCCATTAGTAAATAACATTCTGTAGACTAGACTTCCTGCACAAGAGTCAGCAGTAAAAAATTGATGGACTTTCATAGCAACAAGATCAAGTCTCTGTGGTGCTAACAATACATCATTGGGATCAATGGGAAGATTCAAAGCAGCTATAATACGGGCGGCAATAATTCCTCCATATATAGATGGGTCCTCTAGCAGCTAAGCGACGAGCAATGAGAGCACCAATGTTGTAATTAGTACTATTATTGAGTGCAGTAGCTAGAAAAGCCAAATGATAATGAGAAATATTACTAGTGTTTTCCCTACCAAGAATACTAGTGGCAAGATAATAAGCAAGTATCGAATGGCTGGGAGTTGAATGTTCCTTATCTTGCCACGCTGGGCTATGCGGTCATCATCATTTGTCACCTCTCGGTAAAGCTCCAACAAATTAGTGGGTCGATCTTCAATCTTCTTCGCCGTCCCAAACATAACAATACCTATGATACCACAAAATCTTGGCAAGGTCATAGTAAAAGGCCTATCATTGATTCTAAATGCAATAGATGGCTTGAAGGCAGAGTTATGAAAGTTAAAACTCAAAAGTCTTAGTGAGCATAACACATTGGTCACTCTCATCATTCATGTATTTAGTCAAACCAACCGTGCTAACAAGAAGCAAGAAGTTCTCATAAATCCCTGCATCTCTCATAAATTTAGTACAAGGAAAAGTGGATGGATGTGCATCTCCATCATCCCTCTCACCAATACTTGGTGTAATAAGATCTTCATTGTAGGACGGCCTAAAAATTGAGCAGTTGATCTTGAAGGCCTTGTTGATTTTGGTGTTTCTTTCTCAAACATTTCTCCATAGGTATGATTATCCATCCTTTTTTCTGAAATTTTTAGCAAATCTCATAAAAAATGGTTTTGAGACAAACAAATGAAGGAGAATACCGTAGAGACTTGCAAGCGGACTAAACATGCATAACAAAACTTTGTCTAAGCATAAAAAAGCATGCAAGCACACTTATCCTATCACCTACAGCAACAAAATACTCAAGAAATACTCCACTAAACAAAATTCTACTTGGATAATTGGAGGAGTCACATACCGGAGAGCAAATGCTCCAAATCTCAGCATAAAAGATGGGATGATCAAGGAGATCGAAAATCGCGAGCAAGAACAGCAAGAACACGAGTTTGAGAAATGATGGTGTGTGATACGTCTCCGACGTATCGATAATTTCTTATGTTCCATGCCACATTATTGATGATATCTACATGTTTTATGCATAGTTTATGTCATATTTATGCATTTTCCGGCACTAACCTATTAACGAGATGCCGAAGAGCCGCTTCTGTTTTCTCGCTGTTTTTGGTTTCAGAAATCCTAGTAAGGAAATATTCTCGGAATTGGACGAAATCAACGCCCGGGGTCCTATTTTTGCACGAAGCTTCCGGAAGACCGAGGGGGAAAGGAAGTGGGGCCACGAGGCGCCGCCACAACGAGGGCGGCGCGGCCCGGGTCTTGGCCGCGCGGCCTCGGTGTGTGGGGCCCTCGTGTGGCCCCGCGTTGCCCTTCCGCCTACTTAAAGCCTTCGTCGCGAAACCCCCGCATCGAGAGCCACGATACGGAAAACCTTCCGCAGACGCCGCCGCCGCCAATCCCATCTCGGGGGATTCAGGAGATCGCCTCCGCACCTCGCCGGAGAGGGGAATCATCTCCCGGAGGACTCTTCACCGCCATGGTCGCCTCCGGAGTGATGAGTGAGTAGTTCACCCCTGGACTATGGGTCCATAGCAGTAGCTAGATGGTCGTCTTCTCCTTATGTGCTTCATTGTCGGATCTTGTGAGCTGCCTAACATGATCAAGATCATCTATCCGTAATGCTATATGTTGTGTTTGTCGGGATCCGATGGATAGAGAATACTATGTTATGTTGATTATCAATCTATTACCTATGTGTTGTTTATGATCTTGCATGCTCTCCGTTATTAGTAGAGGCTCGGCCAAGTTTTTACTCTTAACTCCAAGAGGGAGTATTTATGCTCGATAGTGGGTTCATGCCTCCATTAAATCTGGGACGATGGACGTAAAGTTCTAAGGTTGTGGATGTGTCTGTTGCCACTAGGGATAAAACATTGATGCTATGTCCGAGGATGTAGTTATTTATTACATTACGCACCATACTTAATGCAATTGTCTGTTGTTTGCAACTTAATACTCGAAGGGGTTCGGATGATAACCTCGAAGGTGGACTTTTTAGGCATAGATGCATGTCTGGATAGCGGTCTATGTACTTTGTCGTAATGCCCAATTAAATCTCACAATACTTATCATATCATGTATGTGCATTGTCATGCTCTCTCTATTTGTCAATTGCCCGACTGTAATTTGTTCACCCAACATGCTATTTATCTTATGGGAGAGACACCTCTAGTGAACTGTGGACCCCGGTCCATTCTTTTACATCGAATACAATCTCATCTGCAATACTTGTTCTACTGTTTTCTGCAAACAATCATCATCCACACTATACATCTAATCCTTTGTTACAGCAAGCCGGTGAGATTGACAACCTCACTGTTTCGTTGGGGCAAAGTACTTTGGTTGTGTTGTGCAGGTTCCACGTTGGCGCCGGAATCCCTGGTGGTGCGCCGCACTACATCCCGCCGCCATCAACCTTCGACGTGCTTCTTGGCTCCTCCTGGTTCGATAAACCTTGGTTTCTTTCTGAGGGAAAACTTGCCGCTGTACGCATTACACCTTCCTCTTGGGGTTCCCAACGGACGCGTGCTGTACGCGCATCAAGCTCTTTTTCTGGCGCCGTTGCCGGGGACCTGAAGAAAAGTTACACCACAAAGATTTCTAACTCCCACGTCAACTACACGCCAGCAGCAATTTTTTCTGGCGCCGTTGCCGGGGAGATCAAGACACGCTGCAAGGGGAGTCTCCACAATCCAATCTCTTTACTTTGTTTTTGTCTTGCTTTATTTTATTTACTTTCTTGTTTGTTGCATTATATCAAAACACAAAAAAATTAGTTGCTAGCTTTACTTTATTTACTGTCTTGCACTCTATATCAAAAACACAAAAAAAATAGTTACTTGCATTTGCTTTACTTATTTCAACATGTTTCCTTTTAATTTTACTGTAAAAGATATACCTGTGGAACAAGGGTCTATAATTGGAAGAGATAATATAGAAGAATTTTTCACCCATGTTAGTATGCATGAAGATCTTAAAGATATACTGTCGAGGGTGCTCCTCGGCAATGCCCTCCGATAGGGGCTTAGGGTTGATGGAATCCTGCAAGCTGACACGAGACATCTGGCATACGTACAAGCGGGAGTAGCGATTTACCTGTGTTCGGGGCCCTCGATGAGGTAAAACCCTTACGTCCCGC
>NC_061514.1:183007385-183086356 GCF_022539505.1 Lolium rigidum | reverse complement strand
AGCGGGAGCGATTTACCCGGGTTCGGGGCCCTCGATGAGGTAAAACCCTTACGTCCTGCCTGTCTGTTCTTTGATTATGATGAAAACAGGTTACAATGGGTTGCCGAATAGTTCGGCTGTGATCTTGTCGAGATGCTAGTTGCTAGGGTAACCTAGTTCTAAGCTTTTGTTGGCTATTGCTGCTAAGATTGATTGTGTCCCTCGGCAGGCCCTCTCTTGACCTTTATATAGGAGGCCAGGTCTCAAGGGTCCTAACCGAGGACGACTAGGTTTACAGTAGATTAGATCCAATCTTTCCTTGTTTGTCCGTTTCATGATCTTGTCCGCCAAGGAATCTTCTGACTCGCCGGCCTAGTGGCCCCATCTCGCCTTCCGGTAGCTTCATGGGCCTCCAACTTGTCAATATCGGATAGGGCAATGCTGGTTACCCGAAGGGTAATGCCCACGTCGATAGCCCCCGAGTGTCTAGCCGAAAATAATTCGGGTAGAGACTGATGCATGTTTTCTCCTGATATTCTTTTCCTTCACTGTTCTTGCTCATCTTAATTGTGCTTCATCTTCTTCTTATCGGGTGCGCGTCAGCGCTCCCGTTGGGAGTAGCCCCCGAGTCTAGGTACGGATGCTTGCAATCCGTGCGTAGACTCAAGTTGTACCACTCGAATACTTTCCTCTGCCGAGGTCTTCATAAATCATCTGATATATTTTTTACGCAAAGGATAATGAGTAACGTGCCCAACTGTTGTTTAGTTAACTGCCGATGGCAAAACACCGTTACCCTACACAGAATCAAGTCCCCGGGCATGATCCTGGAGTGCAAAAAATTTCTATCGGGTGTGCATCGCGAACTCCCGATGGGAGTCGCGAACTCCCGATGGGAGTAACAGGCCCCGAGTAACTGGGTGCGAGCGTTTTGTAACCGAGTGCTGGCTCAAAACTTTATCCTTTGACTGCTCATTCTGTCGAGTCCTCATTTATCGGGTGCGCGTCAGCGCTCCCGATGGGAGTAGCCCCCGAGTCTAGGTACGGATGCTCGCAATCCGTGCTTAGACTCAAGTCCTTCATCCGATAACTTTTCATGTTTCCTTCGAATGCTTTCAAATCATGACGTCATTGATGACGTATAAGCTGCTGCGAGGCTGATTTGACGGGTCCATCATGACAAGCTAGCCCTAGCCCTGTTCATTCAACGTTTTAGGGTTTGTCCGTGTAACGATCGAGGTGGCTCCTCGATTTTCGCGCAATCGTGGGCGTAGTGGGCCGTTAGTTCTCTCCCTTCCTTAAGCGCCACGTGCTTGCTTTAATTTTTCCCTCAAAGTTCCCAGTTTTCTCCACAGTTCCCGCAGCACCTCCTCATTCTTCCTCTTCTTCCTTCTTCCGCCATTGTTGCGCCGCCGCCACAGTTCCAATCTTCTCCAGATCTCGCGATGGTGAAAAAGAGGAATACCACTGCCGCTTCTAGCTCCACCAGCGAAGGTGCCGCTGCCAAGTCTTCCTCTTCCCTTCCGAAGGGGAACGCTCCAACCGCCCCTCCCCCAGCTCCGGCGCCGCCGGCTCGGCTCGGGCTCGATGGCCAAACCCGGAGATTGGGTAGCTTCAACCGTCACCAAGCGTGACGAAAACAGGTCTCGAAGCCTAGGATTGATATCCTCCAATGCCGGAGATGTAATCCTTCCAGGTGCGATCTCTCGGCTCTGATCCTCCTGCTGGATTTTCTGTGATGTTCTTATCTTTTCTTCATCGAGGCCTTTCACTCCCTGCTCATGGATTCCTCCTCCATCTCTTGCGGACGTATGAAATTCAATTATGGCAACTTACCCCCAATTCGATCCTTCACGTTGCTGTGTTCATTACCCTTTGCGAGGCGTTTTTGGGCATTGAGCCTCATTTCGGGTTGTGGAAGAAGATCTTCTATGTGAAAAGATACAGCAGTAGTAATGGGCACTTTGTCACCGGAGGAGTAGGTTTTGTTGCTCGCTCAGAAGTTAATTACTTTAATTTCCCAATGAGAGAGTCCGTGCAAGGATGGAGGTTGAAATGGTTTTACGTTAGGGATTCCTCGTCACCCGAATGTCGACTCCCCTGCTATGCCGACGTTTACGAAACCAAACCTAAAGACTCCTGGAAGAACATCCTCTCAACCGACGAAAGGGCCTCGGCCGAAGAATTGTTTGCCAAATTCCTTCAAATTAAAGAAGCCGACGGCCAAACTATGACTGGTACGGAGGTGGCAGCAGTTTTCCTGAGGCGCCGAATCCAACCAGTCATGGCCAGAATTCACCCGATGTGGTTGTACTCAGGTCCAAAGGATGTGACCGGGATCAATGCTGCCGATTTATCAGAAAAAGATTTGCTCGATGAAGTTCGTCGCCTCACTTCCTTTAACCAGGCCGATTCGATTCCGCTGATTTCTTCTGATGCTCCCCTAGACGTTGATCATCCGCCATTAGGGGTACTTTCCTTTCTTTTTCATATCTCTTATTACAGCTCTTTGCTTAGCCGACATGATTATCTTTGTTCTTATTTGTCATTCTTCTTTGTCAGATCCTTGTGCCTTACGAAAATACACATGACTCACCGGATGACACTTCTGAAGGAAAAGGCTCCTCAATCCCCATAGATTTTCATACCATGGATCAAACAGGTTTAGAGGATGAATATAATGGTCCAATGAATCTTGAAGTAGCCCATGCTGATCTTCCCTCCTCAGCCGATAACACCTGTACCGCAGACGGATCAATGCGCAATGTCGACGCTGATCGTGATACTTTTGTTGATGCAGCTGCGGATGGGGTCAAGGCTTCTCCCGCGAAGGGATCAACCGGCGGCTTCGCCGATGAAGATGATCTCTTCGACATGTAAGTAGTTCCCTCTCGAAGGTTATCATCGTGCCTTTTTTATCCGTCGTACTCCTATTTTAATCACAGCTGATTGTTTACTTTTGCGATGACGAGGGTTTTGTTGAGCCTCCTCCTAAGAAGGCCAAGTCCGATCTTGTTTCGCTCGTCGTGGTAGCTTCTGAAGCTTCGGCGCCTAAGGCCGCTCCCACGGCTCAAGCTTCGACCGCGTCTTCCCTTTCCAAAGGAAAGGATATTTCTCCAACTGCTGCTACTGCGGCTCCTTTTTCTGTAAGTCCTCTTTTGATCTCAATATGAATTTCTTGGAGCGTGCCTTGTTTCAATTATTTTTGTTTCTTTCTTACTTAAGGACCTGCGTGGCGTTATCTCTTCTCTGGAGATTTTCGCCTCCCGGTTCACTTCTCTAGAGGCTGACAAAGTTCGGCTACAAAAGGAGGTCGAATCTTCTTCCTCAAAACTGGATGGCGCAGTCACGATAGCTGCCGCAGCTCGCCAAGAGATTGATTCTCTGAAGGAGGAGCTGGCCAGACTGAAAGGGAAGTTGAAGGAGGAGGAAGCATCTAGGCTGGTGGCCGAGGCTCGAGCAGCCGAAAAGGATGAAATCCTTCGCCAATCTTCTTTGGCCTTGCTTGGTAATCTTCAACATACCTTTGTCGGAAGACGTTGTTAAGGATTTAAACTTTTGTCAATGACTAAATTTCTTCATTCCTTTCTATTGCAGAGGCGGCGAACATTCCTGTCGATGCCCTAGAAAGAGTTGCAAATAACTCCCCGTCGAATGCTGTGTCGATGGTTCTTGCTTCTCACCAGCTTACACAAGAGCTTCTCGTGAAGGGGAAGAGTGTTCTAGCACAGATACACTCGATGATCTTCCCCAAGATCAATCAAGAAAAGACCCTGGGACAGCTGATCGATACCTTCGCGGTTAACACCAAGGAGGCCATCGAGGTATTCAAGCGTACATCGCGCACTTATGGTGCTGTCCTTGCCTTCCAGCTTATGATGGGTTACGGCTTTAAGGGTGATATCGAGGAAATGACTAAAGGGCTTCCGAAAGGGCAGGACGGGCAATCTGTTGATTTGAGCACCTTTAAGGCGTCTGCTCTTACTTGTGCCCGTCAGCTCCTTGAATTGGTTTCATCAAGGAAATCATCGAGCTGGCCCTAGTTCATCGACTCAAACTCAGCTTCCTTGATTCTTGTAACAAACTTGTGTCTTTGAGCTTGATGCAAAACATTGCTCTGCCACCAAACTCATGCTTTGTAATAAACTTCGTGATGTCATTGTCGTAGACACACTCTTGCTTATGATATCAGTTTCTTGTACTTCTCCCGATGGGAGTTATTTTGGATGTTCGATTGTACCATATCCATCACTTCTTTATAACCAGTACTTTCCGCGAGGTCTTCCCGAGTACCTTCGTTTACGGACGACTCGTCGGGTGCGCTTCCGAAAGCGATCGGATCCGAGCGCATGAAAGACCGAATGACGCGAGATGGAGAAGGATTTACGCAGCACTTATGCCTTAGCTGCCATCATCAATAAAAAAGGCGAGACTGCAGCCGCCGTGGAACGGTACATTCTTGGCGAGCTGCAGAAAGCTACCGAAAGTTTAAACTGTAAGTTTCTTGATCCTTTTGCCTGCTTGCTAGCAACTTCTTGTCTGGATCTTTGACTGATTCTTTTGGCAGTCATAGCGTTGAATCCTGCGGAAGAGAACAAGCGGATACACGAGCGGGTGCGTGCTTTGACTCAGCTTTCCTCATCCGAAGAAATTTTCACGGCGGGACCAATCGAAGACCTCGGCTGTCGTTAAATTCCAGGATCGGGTGCAACGGGTCCACCGGTTCTTCGACAAGTGCTACAGGGCCATGAGGGTAGTTTGGAAAACAATGTTCCCTCTGAATGCAGTTCCCCCTACCCTTTTGACTTTGATGTCTGAATTTGGAAGTGCCAAGAAGGTTCGGGAGCTAGTAAGATCTCAAGTCTTTGCAGGGGCCAAATGCACGCTTGCCCTTGTGCTTGCTTGTTATCCTTCGAGTCCACTTGCGAGTCTATTGCCAGCATGAGCCGGGGACTTTGAGGAGCTGTACCCGAAAGTTTTGGCTCCTGCTCATGTGATTGTCGACAGGCTGGAGGAGATGTCAAAGGTACCTGAAGAAAAGGAAACTCCGCAAGGGTGATGGAAAGGTGTAAAGTTACTTTTGTATATTGTATCGGCTAATCCGTCCGAGTATTCGGGTTTTTTGGGCCGAAAAACTTCTTAACTGGTTGGTACACGAATGTGTACTTTCACCATGCCGTTGGCAGATATTAAAAGGGTCGGAGCTTAATTGCCCGTTGGATGTATGAGTATTAGTTGGTTAGCAAATCATTATGAGTGATCAGCTCGTGTTGCAGGTTTTGCTAAACCTGTTGTATGCGCAACTTTGCTTTCAACCGTTTGTGAAGTTCGACAGTTATTCCCGAATTTTTCGGGTGTAATAATTCCGTCGATGGGCCCGTTGCTCTTTGATATTTCCATAAGTGAAACATCGAGCGTGGGTTGTGTGTAAGTTTTTCCAAACTCTTGCTTTGTTCGGCGCTCGTAGAGGCATCTAAAGCGAGAGGGAAAGATGTCGTCATCTTAGCACTCGCGAGGCTTTTTGGAGCACAATCTTCGGCCCTGTACTATGTTTACATAGTGATGGGGTTTAGAAGTTTATAGGTACTGCAATGCTTAACAAGAATCGAAGCTTTAAGTTCTTATTAATAAAGTAAGGATGATGCTAAAGGGCGAAAGGAGGGGGGCCCTATTTATAATGAAGGAAAAAAAACATAATAAAAGCTAGTAAGCTGCTTAGGCAAGGAAGGGATTCTTCTCTTCTTCTGGCATCTTCACCGCGTTAGTATTTGCAGCAGCGTTGCTGATTTCATCAAGGGTTTGAACGGTGGTTGCCATCGTCTTGCTATCTCCTAAGCCTTACGTGCCGTCAAGCTGCCGAGCCTTTTGCTTGCCGAAGCTGCTGCTGCCGAAGCCTCAGTGCCGATGCTTTAAGGGCGAGAGCGGCTGGCTTCTTCTTGATTTCCCTGCCATCTTTTTCTTCCTTGATCTCTCGTAAGGACAGCTTGGGCGGAGGGCCGACGATTTCTCGCTGTGGCCCAAACTTTGCAGCAATCCTCTGAAAGTCGCGATCACAATTGTCCGATCGTGAAAAACTTCCATGGACTGTGAGGTTTGTCCCATTGTTCCCAGGCATTTTCAGCTTGAGGTATGCATAATGCGGCACAGCCATGAACTTGGCATAAGCTGGTCTTCCGAGTATAGCGTGATACTGTGATTCCCAGTTCACCACTTCAAACTCGATTTTCTCCTTCCTGAAATTATCGGCTTTGCCGAAGATGACATTCAGGTAAGCTTTGCCAAGAGAGTATCCCGGTGCGGTTGGAAGGATCCCGTGGAAGCAGGTGTCTGTTTCTTCCAACATGCTCATGGTGATCCCCATACTCCCGATTGTATCGACGAATATCGGGTTTAGCCCGCTTCCGCCATCCATAAACACTTTGCTCATCTTGAACCCTCCAATTTGTGCTTCGACTACCGGGGCGGCATGTCCTGGTTTTGGTATGGTCATCGGATGATCTGTTCGGCTGAACGTAATGCTACGAGACGACCGGTCGACGTACTCGGGGATGTTTGCCATGATGCTTTACGCCAAATTGATCTCTCGGGTGAGCTTCTTCATCTCTCTTCTTGAAACGCTTGTCCTGTGGATCATACTCATCCGCCCACGTGGCGGTGGGAATGCCTCGTTGGGTTGAGCCTGCTTGGACTTGGTGCTTGTGGTGGAGGTGGTGGCGGTGGTGGTAGCTGTTGTTGGCACTGATTGCTTGGATGAGCTTGTGCATGTCAAGGAACTGTCGACAGTCCCTGAGCAGGTGACTCGACTTCGTTTTACCGTCTTTGGAATCGACATACGAATGTAGGTAACAAGGGGCGTTGACCTGTTCAGCATAGGGTAGTTCGGGAGTCCTCTGCTGCCGTGGTTTATAGTTACCACGGTTCCCAGAGTTGTTCCGGTTATCATCGTGCTGTTGTCTCGGTCGTCCTGCCGATCGGCATACCACTGCTGCTACCAGATTGTTATCATCGTAGTTGCGGTTTTTCCTCCTCTTGTGTCGATCCCTTCGGCTACCCGAGTCGTGCTTCGGCTGATCATCGTCTTCGTCATCGCTGCGCTGCCGTGGCCTTCGCACGTTATCTTCGTCATCGGTCCAGTTGTTGGCAATTTCCATTAACTTGGTTATGGTTTTTGGCTTCTTGCGCCCGAGTTCTTCTATGTAACTTTCCCGCTGGACGCCGTCGCTGAAAGCGTCGATTGCTCTGTCGACAGATACGTCTTCGGCAGCATTCGGGAGCTTTGTGAATCTCCCAATGTAAGAACGCATCGACTCCTTCGCTTCGCCGACAATTCCGTAGCTCTTCGATCCCGACGGGCCTCTTATATGTTGCTTGGAAGTTGGCAACGAAGGCGTCTACTAGGTCATCCCATGATTTGACGGAACCTTTCGGCAGACCCCGTAGCCAGGCCCGTGCTGAATCCTTCAAGTAAAGTTGTAAGCATTGCATTGCCGCTATCTGGTTTCCTTTGTGCAAGATCACTGTCTGCAGGTAGTCATCTATCCAAGATCTTGGTTCTTGCTGCCCATCGTACTTGGCGGTGTCAGTAGGGGTAGGCTTAAACTTTTAGGCGGCATTGCTTCGCGTATCTTGTAACTTAGGCAGTCGGCTCCCCTGAGCTCGCCGTCGTACTCCTGGTCTTCATCCGAGGAATCACTATCGTCGTCTTTCCTGGTGGCGCGTCGACGCCTTGCTTTGTCGATCCTGCTCTGGGTGATCTCGTCCCGAGCGTCTCTCGCATGATGTTTTGACCCTTTGCCTTGGGCCATAGTTTTTTCCTTTTGCGGGACCAGGTTGTTTCCCAATATCGCGAGACTCTCGAGGGCACCTCGGTGAGCCTGAGCCATAGATCCTTCGGGGCGCTGGTTGATGAGGTAAGCGGCGAGGTTGGCCGTTGCTGCTGCAACGGTTTTTGGCCGTGGCATGCCCGCGGTATCCGTGGTCATGAAAGATTTAGTCAGATTTGACGTTATCTCTCTGGCGTCATCTTCCGAAAGCCTGGACATCCTCGACCGATGCTTGCCTGCTCCCTGGGTGTTTCGGGAGGCACTCCCCTGTGAACCCCTTCGTCGTTCGCTGGATCGATCCGCGGCAGTTAAGCGTCTCTCGAGGGAGGCTTGCTCTTTCGACAAGTGTTCTCGGTTTTTCTCTAGTATGGAGCGGTAAGCATTGAGGGTTCCGACCGAAGTTCCTGCAGGGAGCGGTGTGTTGTTGAGTACTGCTGCCCGTGCTGCTGCCCACTCTTCATCCGCAATGGTGTAATCGCTATCGCGGTTGCTGGCGCTGTCCTCAAAACTTGCCCTTCTGCTAGAGCGGGGGGTATGGTCCTCGTCTCCTCTGCGCCTTGCGTTCCCTGTGTTATTGGCGACATAGACCTGGTGGCGTGCTGCCCTTTGGTTGGTTCGTAGGATGGTGCTGTCGATACTGTCTTCTCCCGATGAATACTGGGCGTTGCAGATGAACGGCGTGTCGGTAGATCCCGATCCGTGCCTGGTGTCGCGGTTCGAGGCAATAATACGAGGTCAACTTCGAAGACGAAGAATCGTCCGACCCTACTGACATAGAGGACGTCGAGCGGGGAGCCGATGGTGTAGGAGAGCAAGTTGCTCCCGTTAGGCCAGCCGACAGATCGACTGAAGATGATGCGTTCGAACTTGTCGATCCGGAAGCGGGGGATTCCAGCAGTTGAAGGATTCCTTCTGCGTTGACGTTGTAATGGACGCTGCCGAAGGTCATCTCCATGTTCCCTTGCAGATCCGAAAAGTTTGAACGGGAGGACTCGCTGTGTGGAGTAAACTCGTAGGAGCCGAACCGAATCGGGCTTCCCAGGACGGGCGACGATGGTGTCGATGAGGTTGCTGATGAAGTTATAGGCGAACTCGCTGGCGAAATTGCCAGCAAATTTGCCGATGAGGCTGCCGATGTCATGATCGGATCTGCCGATGCCCTGCCTTGTGCCAACAGGGTCCCCACAGACGGCGCCAATTGTCGAGGGTGCTCCTCGGCAATGCCCTCCGATAGGGGCTTAGGGTTGATGGAATCCTGCAAGCTGACATGAGACATCGGTACACAGACAAGCGGGGAGAGCGATTTACCCAGGTTCGGGGCCCTCGATGAGGTAAAACCCTTACGTCCTGCCTGTCTGTTCTTTGATTATGATGAAAACAGGTTACAATGGGGTGCCGAATAGTTCGGCTGTGATCTCGTCGAGATGCTAGTTGCTAGGGTAACCTAGTTCTAAGCTTTTGTTGGCTATTGCTGCTAAGATTGATTGTGTCCCTCGGCGGGCCCTCTCCGACCTTTATATAGGAGGCCAGGTCTCAAGGGTCCTAACCGAGGACGACTAGGTTTACAGTAGATTAGATCCAATCTTTCCTTGTTTGTCCGTTTCATGATCTTGTCCGCCAAGGAATCTTCTGACTCGCCGGCCTAGTGCCCCATCCCGCCTTCTGGTAGCTTCATGGGCCTCCAACTTGTCAATATCAGATAAGGCAATACTGGTTACCCGAAGGGTAATGCCCACGTCATATACCCCTTGCAAAAGCTGTCCCTACTTATGAAGATGCCTCTGTTTGTTTGGTACGCATGATGGAAGCTAGATTTATTAGTCTCAACCCCATGATACAACACATGTTTCTTACACTTTCTGATATGGAGCGGGGAGAGAAGAGAGATTTTGTTCTAAAAGTCTTAGTGCGAGAATTTGCAGATACAGCTAGAGAAGCTAGAAAAGTTTTTAGTAAGCATGAGAGGCTTGGTACGATCACCGATTTTAAAAGAACACTTGAAAAAATGGATATGGATAGAATTAAGTACACTAATAGTGTTAATAATGGCGGGGAGATTAAAGCACCAATACCATGTAAGCTCCTAGCGATGCATGAAGCTCTAGATGATAATTATGCTTGGCTTGTTCCTGAAAATTTGTTTGATGAGAGTAGCAAGCCCAAGACTAATGAAAAGGGAGCCGCTGAAACCTATGTATCCAAAATACTATGCATGGTTGAGAAAACTCCAAACCCCGCTTGTCGATGCATCATCTCTTGATAACACTTGATATACACTTTCTGCGCCTAGCTGAAAGGCGTTAAAGAAAAGCGCTTATGGGAGACAACCCATGTTTTTACTACAGTATTTTTATTTTATATTTGAGTCTTGGAAGTTGTTTAATACTGTAGCAACCTCTCCTTATCCTAGTTTTGTGCATTGTTGTGCCAAGTAAAGTCTTTGATAGTAAGGTTCATACTAGATTTGGATTACTGCGCAGAAACAGATTTCTTTGCTGTCACGAATTTCGACCTGCCTCTCTGTACGTAGCTCAGAAAAATATGTCAATTTACGTGCGTGATCCTCAGATATGTACGCAACTTTCATTCAATTTGAGCATTTTCATTTGAGCAAGTCTGGTGCCTCAATAAAATACATCTTTACGGACTGTTCTGTTTTGACAGATTCTGCCTTTTATTTCGCATTGCCTCTTTTGCTATGATGGATGAATTTCTTTGTTCCATTAATGTCCAAGTAGGTTTGTGCAATGTCCAGAAGTGTTAAGAATGATTGTGTCACCTCTGAACATGTGAATTTTTATTATGCACTAACCCTCTAATGAGTTGTTTTGAGTTTGGTGTGGAGGAAGTTTTCAAGGATCAAGAGAGGGAGATGATACAATATGATCAAGGAGAGTGAAAGCTCTAAGCTTGGGGATGCCCCGGTGGTTCACCCCTGCATATTTTAAGAAGACTCAAGCGTCTAAGCTTGGGGATGCCCAAGGCATCCCCTTCTTCATCGACAACATTATCGAGGTTCCTCCCCCGAAACTATATTTTTATTCCATCACATCTTATGTGCTTTGCTTGGAGCGTCGGTTTGTTTTTATTTTTTGTTTTGTTTGAATAAAATGGATCCTAGCATTCATTGTGTGGGAGAGAGACACGCTCCGCTGTTGCATATGGACAAATATGTCCTTAGGCTTTACTCATAGTATTCATGGCGAAGGTTGAATCTTCTTCATTAAATTGTTATATGGTTGGAATCGGGAAATGCTACATGTAGTAATTCTAAAAAATGTCTTGAATAATTTGATACTTGGCAATTCTTGTGCTCATTTTTAAGCTCTTGCATCATATACTTTGCACCCATTAATGAAGAAACACCTAGAGCTTGCTAAATTTGGTTTGCATATTTGGTCTCTCTAAAGTCTAGATAATTCTAGTATTGAGTTTTGAACAACAAGGAAGACGGTGTAGAGTCTTATAATGTTTATAATATGTCTTTTATGTGAGTTTTGCTGCATCGGTTCATCCTTGTGTTTGTTTCAAATAACCTTGCTAGCCTAAACCTTGTATCGAGAGGGAATACTTCTCATGCATCCAAAATCCTTGAGCCAACCACTATGTCATTTGTGTCCATCATACCTACCTACTACATGGTATTTCTCCGCCATTCCAAAGTAAATTGCTTGAGTGCTACCTTTAAAATTTCCATTCTTTACCTTTGCAATATATAGCTCATGGGACAAATAGCTTAAAAACTATTGTGGTATTGAATATGTACTTATGCACTTTATCTCTTATTAAGTTGCTTGTTGTGCGATAACCATGTTCCTGGGGACGCCATTGTTGCGGTCAGAAACCCACCGGCGAGCAGCGACGGGAAACACCGTAGAGCCGGGAGGCTCCCAGGACTGCGGCTGGCCCTGGTCCCTCCGAGCGACGGCCCGCAAAGACTTGGCATGCACGTCCGATGCTGATGCAAGGGCGTGCCACCTGACCTATACCGGTCGGGAAGGTGTTGGATGATGCCTCGCTTAGTTTCCTGCATGGCATACACGTAAACATTAAATACGAGCCTCGATCGGCTCTCGGGTTGTCTCGTGAATCGGCTCAAGGAGCCGATCCACCCATGATCCGTACGAGGTGTACGATCAGATGGTGGTCCTGCTTGATCAAAATAAAGCTAAAACGACCTACTACGATTTAGGGTTTTCATGATCGGAACATCCTACTCGTGATTGAGCCTGGCGGCCACACACGGTGATCGTAAACCGACCCTAGACAAGGCCTAAAAACCAACACGAAGTTGATCCTCGGAACATCCTGTCTAGGGCTAGCAAACTACACCCTACGCGCCACTTGGATCCTTCAACCCGTTTGTAAGGCCTAACTATGCAGATATTAAACTAATCCTTGAAGAACAAGGAGCAATCATAACGGATCGGATCTACTAAATAATGATCAAGCGGGGTGCCGCCCTTACACCTAAGATAGGTGTAAGGACGGCTAGATGTCTAAGGGTTGCTGATGTCTACGGGTGCTTCTATTCTTGTAGACAGTGTTGGGCCTCCAAGAGCAGAGGTTTGTAGAACAGCAGCAAGTTTCCCTTAAGTGGATCACCCAAGGTTTATCGAACTCGGGGAGGAAGAGGTCAAAGATATCCCTCTCATGCAACCCCGCAACCACAAAGCAAGAAGTCTCTTGTGTCCCCAACACACCTAATAGGTGCACTAGTTCGGCGAAGAGATAGTGAAATACAGGTGGTATGAATAAGTAGTAGCAACGGCACCGGAAAAGTGCTTTGCCCGGGACGAGTAAACAAGCGGTAGTAACGCAGCGAGTAGTAACGCAGCGATAGTAACGCAATAAAACAAGTAAACAAGCAGCGATAGCGATATTTAGGAACAAGGCCTAGGGATTAGACTTTCACTAGTGGACACTCTCAACATTGATCACATAACGAGAATAGATAAATGCATACTCTACACTCTTGTTGGATGATGAACACATTGCGTAGGATTACACGAACCCTCAATGCCGGAGTTAACAAGCTCCACAATAATGCTCATATTTTAGTAACCTTTAGTGTAAGATAGATCAAAAGACTAAACCAAGTACTAGCATAGCATGCACACTTGTCACCTTCATGCATATGTAGGAGGAATAGATCACATCAATATTATCATAGCAATAGTTAACTTCGCAATCTACAAGAGATCATGATCATAGCATAAACCAAGTACTAACACGGTGCACACACTCGTCACCTTTACACACGTGCGGGAGGAATAGAACTACTTTAATAACTTTGCTAGAGTAGCACATAGATAAATTGTGATACAAAACACATTGCAATCATAAAGAGATATAAATAAGCACTTCACTACGCCATTCATAACGGTGAGTAAGTATTCGTGAAATATAGCCTAAGAGACCCACACGGTGCACACACTCGTCACCTTTACACACGTGGGACAAGGAGTCTCCGGAGATCACATAAGTAAAACTCTCTCGACTAGCATAGTGACATCTAGATTACAAGCATCATCATATGAATCTCAATCATGTAAGGCAGCTCATGAGATTATTGTATTGAAGCACATAGGAGAGAGATGAACCACATAGCTACCGGTACAGCCCCGAGCCTCGATGGAGAACTACTCCCTCCTCATGGGAGCAGCAGCGGTGATGAAGATGGCGGTGGAGATGGCAGCGGTGTCGATGGAGAAGCCTTCCGGGGCACTTCCCCGCTCCGGCGGGGTGCCGGAACGGAGACTCCTGTCCCCCGGATCTTGGCTTTGCGATGGCGGCGGCTCCGGAAGGTTTTCCGTATCGTGGTTCTTCGCCTCGGGGGTTTCGCGACGGAGGCTTTAAGTAGGCGGAAGGGCAGAGTCGGGGGTCGAAGGGGTGGCCACACCATATGGCGGCGCGGCCGGGGCCCGGGCCGCGCCGGCCTATGGTCCGGGGGCCCGGTGCCCCCCTCCGGTCCTTCCCGGGTGTTCTGGATGCTTCCGGTGAAAATAGGAACCCGGGTCTTCGTTTCGTCCAATTCCGAGAATATTTCGTTACTAGGATTTCTGAAACCAAAAACAGCAGAAAACGAGAACCGGCACTTCGGCATCTTGTTAATAGGTTAGTTCCGGAAAATGCACGAATATGACATAAAGTGTGCATAAAACATGTAGGTATCATCAATAATATGGCATAGAACATAAGAAATTATCGATACGTCGGAGACGTATCAAGCATCCCCAAGCTTAGTTCGCTCGTCCCGAGTAGGTAAAACGATAACAAAGATAATTTCTGAAGTGATATGCCATCATAACCTTGATCATACTATTTGTAAACATATGTAGTGAATGCAGCGATCAAAACAATGGTAATGACATGAGTAAACAAGTGAATCATAAAGCAAAGACTATTCATGAATAGTACTTCAAGACAAGTATTAATAAGTCTTGCATAAGAGTTAACTCATAAAGCAATAAATCAAAGTAAATGTATTGAAGCAATACAAAGGAAGATTAAGTTTCAGCGGTTGCTTTCAACTTGTAACATGTATATCTCATGGATAATTGTCAACATAGAGTAATATAACAAGTGCAATATGCAAGTATGTAAGAATCAATGCACAGTTCACACAAGTGTTTGCTTCTTGAGGTGGAGAGAAATAGGTGAACTGACTCAACATAAAAGTAAAGAATGGTCCTTCAAAGAGGAAAGCATCGATTGCTATATTTGTGCTAGAGCTTTTATTTTGAAAACATGAAACAATTTTGTCAACGGTAGTAATAAAGCATATGAGTTATGAAAATTATATCTTACAAGTTGCAAGTCTCATGCATAGTATACTAATAGTGCCCGCACCTTGTCCTAATTAACTTGGACCACCGGATCTTTGCAATGCACATGTTTTAACCAAGTGTCACAATGGGGTACCTCCATGCCGCCTGTACAAAGGTCTAAGGAGAAAGCTCGCATTTTGGATTTCTCGCTTTTGATTATTCTCAACTTAGACATCCATACCGGGACAACATGGACAACAGATAATGGACTCCTCTTTAATGCATAAGCATGTGGCAACAATTAATTATTCTCATATGAGATTGAGGTTGTGTGTCCAAAACTGAAACTTCCACCATGATTCATGGCTTTAGTTAGCGGCCCAATGTTCTTCTCTAACAATATGCATGCTCCAACCATGAAGGTGGTAGATCTCTCTTACTTCAGACAAGACGGACATGCATAGCAACTCACATGATATCCAACAAAGAATAGTTGATGGCGTCCCCAGAAGCATGGTTATCGCACAACTAGCAACTTAATAAGAGATAAAGTGCATAAGTACATATTCAATACCACAATAGTTTTTAAGCTATTTGTCCCATGAGCTATATATTGCAAAGGTGAATGATGGAATTTTAAAGGTAGCACTCAAGCAATTTACTTTGGAATGGCGGATAAATACCATGTAATAGGTAGGTATGGTGGACACAAATGGCATAGTGGTTGGCTCAAGTATTTTGGATGCATGAGAAGTATTCCCTCTCGATACAAGGTTTAGGCTAGCAAGGTTATTTGAAACAAACACAAGGATGAACGGTACAGCAAAACTCACATAAAAGACATATTGTAAACATTATAAGAGTCCATACCGTCTTCCTTGTTGTTCAAAACTCAATACTAGATGTTATCTAGACTCTAGAGAAACCAAATATGCAAACCAAATTAGCAAGCTCTAAGTGTTTCTTCATTAATGGGTGCAAAGCATATGATTCAAGAGCTTAAACATGAGCACAACAATTGCCAAGTATCAAATTATCCAAGACATTTTAAAGTTACTACATGTAGTATTTTCCAATTCCAACCATATAACAATTTAACGAAGAAGAAACTTCACCATGAATACTATGAGTAGAGCCTAAGGACATACTTGTCCATATGCTACAGCGGAGCGTGTCTCTCTCCCATAAAGTGAATGCTAGGATCCATTTTATTCAAACAAAACAAAAAACAAAAACAAACCGACGCTCCAAGCAAAGTACATAAGATGTGACGGAATAAAAATATAGTTTCAG
Source organism: Lolium rigidum (assembly GCF_022539505.1). Lineage (NCBI taxonomy): Eukaryota > Viridiplantae > Streptophyta > Magnoliopsida > Poales > Poaceae > Lolium > Lolium rigidum. Next base: position 183,070,491 of record NC_061514.1, on the reverse strand, counting down.
GGGAGGAACCTGATAATGTTGTCGATGAAGAAGGGGATGCCTTGGGCATCCCCAAGCTTAGACGCTTGAGTCTTCTTAGAATATGCAGGGGTGAACCACCGGGGCATCCCCAAGCTTAGAGCTTTCACTCTCCTTGATCATATTGCATCATACTCCTCTCTTGATCCTTGAAAACTTCCTCCACACCAAACTCGAAACAACTCATTAGAGGGTTAGTGCATAATAAAAATTCACATGTTCAGAGGTGACACAATCATTCTTAACACTTCTGGACATTGCATAAAGCTACTGGACATTAATGGATCAAAGAAATTCATCCAACATAGCAAAAGAGGCAATGCGAAATAAAAGGCAGAATCTGTCAAAACAGAACAGTCCGTAAAGATGGATTTTATTAGGCCACCAGACTTGCTCAAATGAAAATGTCCAAATTGAATGAAAGTTGCGTACATATCTGAGGATCATGCACGTAAATTGGCTTAATTTTCTGAGTTACCTACAGAGAATTAGACCCAGATTCGTGACAGCAAAGAAATCTGTTTCTGCGCAGTAATCCAAATCTAGTATTCACTTTACTATCAAAGACTTTACTTGGCACAACAAAACACAAAACTAAGATAAGGAGAGGTTGCTACAGTAGTAAACAACTTCCAAGACACAAATATAAAACAAATTACTGTAGCAAAATAACACATGGGTTATCTCCCAAGAAGTTCTTTCTTTATAGCCGTTAAGATGGGCTCAGCAGTTTTAGTGATGCACTCGCAAGAAATAGTAGTTGAAGCAAAAGAGAGCATCAAAAGGCAAATTCAAAACACATTTAAGTCTAACATGCTTCCTATGCATAGGAATCTTGTAAATAAACAAGTTCAAGAAGCATAATGCAACAAGCATAGAAAAACTAGACAAGCTCAACTTCAAGATTTTAAGCATATAGAGAGGTGTTTTAGTAACATGAAAATTTCTACCACCATATTTTCCTCTCTCATAATAACTTTCAGTAGTGTCATGAGAAAACTCAACAATATAACCATCACATAAAGCTTTCTTATCATGAGTCTCATGCATAAAATTATTACTCTCCACATAAGCATAATCAATTTTATTAGTAATAGCGGGAGCAAATTCAACAAAGTAGCTATCATTATTATTCTCATCAAGTGTAGGAGGCATAGTATAATCACAATAAAATTTACTCTCCATAGTAGGTTGTACCAAAAGACCACTATTATAATCATCATAAATAGGAGGCAAAGTATCATCAAAGAAAATTTTCTCCTCAATGCTTGGGGGACTAAAAAGATCATGAAAACCAGCTTCCCCAAGCTTAGAACTTTCTACATTATTATCAACAATGGTGTTCAAAGCGTTCATACTAATATTACTACCAGCATGCAAATAAGATTACATAGGTTTTTTAATTTTCGCATCAAACAATTCATGTTTTAAATCAGGAAATAGAATAAGAAGCTCATTGTTGTCCATTATGCCAAACTAGTGTAAACAAGAAACAAAAAGATGCAATTGCAGGATCTAAAGGAAATAGCTTCGAGCACAAACACAATGGCGCCGGAAAAGTACTGTTACACTGGAACCGGAGTATGAGTGCCTTTTTACCTTTCCTCCCCGGCAACGGCGCCGGAAAAGTGCTTGATGTCTACGGGTGCTTCTATTCTTGTAGACGGTGTTGGGCCTCCAAGAGCAGAGGTTTGTAGAACAGCAGCAAGTTTCCCTTAAGTGGATCACCCAAGGTTTATCGAACTCGGGGAGGAAGAGGTCAAAGATATCCCTCTCATGCAACCCTGCAACCACAAAGCAAGAAGTCTCTTGTGTCCCCAACACACCTAATAGGTGCACTAGTTCGGCGAAGAGATAGTGAAATACAGGTGGTATGAATAAGTAGTAGCAACGGCACCGGAAAAGTGCTTTGCCCAGGACGATAAACAAGCGGTAGTAACGCAGCGGTAGTAACGCAGCGAGTAGTAATGCAGTAAAACAAGAAACAAGCAGCGATAGCGATATTTAGGAACAAGGCCTAGGGATTAGACTTTCACTAGTGGACACTCTCAACATTGATCACATAACAGAATAGATAAATGCATACTCTACACTCTTGTTGGATGATGAACACATTGCGTAGGATTACACGAACTCTCAATGCCGGAGTTAACAAGCTCCACAATAATGCTCATATTTTAGTAACCTTTAGTGTAAGATAGATCAAAAGACTAAACCAAGTACTAGCATAGCATGCACACTCGTCACCTTCATGCATATGTAGGAGGAATAGATCACATCAATATTATCATAGCAATAGTTAACTTCGCAATCTACAAGAGATCATGATCATAGCATAAACCAAGTACTAACACGGTGCACACACTGTCACCTTTACACACGTGCAGGAGGAATAGAACTACTTTAATAACTTTGCTAGAGTAGCACATAGATAAATTGTGATACAAAACACATTGCAATCATAAAGAGATATAAATAAGCACTTCACTACGCCATTCATAACAGTGAGTAAGTATTCTGTGAAATATAGCCTAAGAGACCCACACGGTGCACACACTGTCACCTTTACACACGTGGGACAAGGAGTCTCCGGAGATCACATAAGTAAAACTCTCTCGACTAGCATAGTGACATCTAGATTACAAGCATCATCATATGAATCTCAATCATGTAAGGCAGCTCATGAGATTATTGTATTGAAGCACATAGGAGAGAGATGAACCACATAGCTACCGGTACAGCCCCGAGCCTCGATGGAGAACTACTCCCTCCTCATGGGAGCAGCAGCGGTGATGAAGATGGCGGTGGAGATGGCAGCGGTGTCGATGGAGAAGCCTTCCGGGGGCACTTCCCCGCTCCGGCAGGGTGCCGGAACGAGACTCCTGTCCCCCGGATCTTGGCTTCGCGATGGCGGCGGCTCTGGAAGGTTTTCCGTATCGTGGTTCTTCGCCTCGGGGGTTTCGCGACGGAGGCTTTAAGTAGGCGGAAGGGCGAGTCGGGGGTCGAAGGGGTGGCCACACCATATGGCGGCGCGGCCGGGGCCTCGGGCCGGCCTATGGTCCGGGGGCCCGATGCCCCCCTCCGGTCCTTCCCGGGTGTTCTGGATGCTTCCGGTGAAAATAGGAACCCGGGTCTTCGTTTCGTCCAATTCCGAGAATATTTCGTTACTAGGATTTCGAAACCAAAAACAGCAGAAAACGAGAACCGGCACTTCGGCATCTTGTTAATAGGTTAGTTCCAGAAAATGCACGAATATGACATAAAGTGTGCATAAAACATGTAGGTATCATCAATAATATGGCATAGAACATAAGAAATTATCGATACGTCGGAGACGTATCAGTTGCACGACGACAGCATGTGATACGATGAACAATGCTAACCCTAACACATCTATGATAACTACGTTGCTCGCCATCAAAAAGGCTTCAGCACGAGCAACGCATGAAAAACGAATAAACGTGTGCTGCCTAGATCGCAAGATGCGATCTAGGCAGCATGATGCTTACCCGGAAGAAACCCTCGAGACAAGGGAGTTGGCGATGCGCCTAGATTGGTTTGTGGTGAACGTGATTGTTGTTTATTTCATAAACCCTAGATACATATTTATAGACCGTAGACTTCCTATCGTGGGAATAATCCCAACCGGGCACGAGCCAAACTCTATCTAACCGATACGTATCCTACTATGTTACAGATACACGGGAAAACTAGCCCAAACTTTGTATATAAGGCTGATTCATGTATTTCTTCTATGTATAATCTTCAAGCCCATCTTCCATCGCGGCCCACCTCTGATCCGATCAAATTCTGGTGATAACACATGCCCCCCTGGTTTTGGAAATGACAATTCCAAAATCATTATGCTTTTCCTTCGTCGGGTCATGTCGTGGCATCTTGCCTCCCTGATTTCATCACCAATCTAAAAAACCCCTCTGATTAATGAAAGAGTGCTTCCATTTAATTTTACCGATAGTCAAAGTCAAACACTCCCCGAAAGAGCCGATGACATCACATCAGCCTCCACGATAAAACAAGAGTAAGGCCAACCTAATTGCTCCTCCAAACGGTAACCTGCGCCCTCCGTCTGAGAAAGCAAACCCAGATCCCCAAATCGCCGCCCAAGCAGCTCCACGAATCTCAGATCTCAGCCGCGCCGTCCCAATTCCTCAGCGCATCAAATGGCGGAATCATCCAACGCCAACGCCATGGTCTCCGGTCTGAAGGTAATCCTCAACAGCCTCCTTGCCATTCGAATCAATGTTAGGAGTAAACAAGCAAACACCTGAATTAATGTCCTATTCCATTATCAATTTTAGGTTTCGGACATCCTGCTGCCGCACCCTTCTCTCCCAAACTCTATGTGTCTTGGCCCCCGTTCTTCCGAGAGTCCCGCTCACCTAATCTCATGCGAGGCCAATAGAATCCCCTTCGTGAATCAGAATTTAGATCTGACTTCCTGGGCCGACTGCCTGCGAGCCTGGCCTAATCCTCCCGAAGGTTGGGTGGCATGGTACAGTAGAGTGTCTAAAACACACTATGCCACCTGGGACGCGATAGGGATAGCCGATGCCTTATCGTTATCACTATCTCCTCTTGAAAAGAACGAGAACATCCTGAAAACCATCGGCTACTTTTGGTCTGATGCACTGAACTGCTTCATGTTCGGCCATGGCCCTATGACACCAACTCTGCTGGACGTGGCCATGATCACAAGCCTGGACATTGCATCCCCAAGCCCCTCTGCCTTTAAATTGCCAAAGGTCCCTTTCACCCTTTCCTCTAAAACAGAGTGTACAAGCTGGGGCGCCTACCTCAGGCGTTATATAAAAACCAAAGGCCCTGTAACAGAAAGAGAGCACACAGCCTTCCTGAACTTCTGGCTGGAACACTTCATATTCTGTGGCCCTTCACTCGCCCCAACCAAGAATTACCTTTCCCTGGCTTACGAGCTCGCCAAAGGTACTCAACTTGGCCTCGGCAAGCTGCTCCTTGGAGAGGTCTACCGATCTCTTCAACTGATGTCCGTCAAACTGTTCTCCCAAAAGACAGTTAAAACAGGAGGCCCCTGGTGGTTTATTCAGTTATGGGCTCAGCTGTACTTCCAAAACCAGATCCCAAACTTCCCGCCTTTGGCCACCTGCACCTTCCCAGATGCAAATGGGAAGGATATTCGATGCACTAGCTATGGTCAAGCTCTGTATAGTCTCCCAGGCAGCAGGTTGATCCCCAAGGAAGCAGCAGAGTGGTTCAAGATTTTCTTCCAAGGCCTGGACAACCCCCTATTCTTTCCCTATACTGAATCGGAAAACTTTGAGAACCCAGTCTCTTTCCGATTAGACAGCCTTGCCGATGATGCTAGCACCCGGCACTTGTACTCTATCATGATCCGTCCTTGCTTTCTCCCAGTTGGTATGAGTTCCTCAAACAGGATCATCAAGCCTGGTTATGAGTCTTACCAACCGGTGGTAGTAGCCCGGCAGCTTGGTCTCGGGCAAGTGCCTCCACATTTCTTCCTCCACCATCTGACAGCAAGCAGAGCTGAACTGCCTGACATTCTCACTGGCCAAAGGTGCTATACCTTCTTTGATGCTCTGGCCATTCCAATTCCTCATAATCTCTGCTTCACCACCACTACCGACGGTTTCAAGACTTGGTGGTCCATGTGGAAGACCCACGCCTTCAGAAGAGCTCTAGGACCATTGCTGAAGCAACTCGATGCCGACTACGACGTCCCGGCACACCAGGTACCATTTCACATAAATTACTTGCCATGGCTTATGATGATTGTCTGTAACCTGACTCTATTTCTTGGCAGCAACAGGATGGCCCAGAGCCCACGCAAGCCGATGGCTCCCCTTTCAAGTTTCTTCCACCAGCCCCGGTGGTTCTCTTCTGTCACAGCTCACCGCCCTTGAAGAAGGTCATAATGCAGAGCCAGCCGATTTCTCCGAAATCGGCTCCCAAGAGTAAAGCATCCTCGGGGTCAGTTGCCCCCCGAGCCTCAACCCGAGCGAGGAAGGCGGTGAGGAAAGTAGCTGCCGGAAAAACCCCGAAGCGCAAAGCTCCCGTCCAAGCAAGCTTGCATGTAAGCTGACTCGTGCCTCGACCAAATTCATCTGTCTTCGCTAGTCTTTTGTAACATGGTTGTACTTCTTCTTTCAGACTTCCACTGAAGAGAACTCCAGTGAGGAAGCACAGTCCAGCCCAAGGGACTCCATCCCGGGCGATTCTGAGAGATCCACCACACAGAGCCAGACGGACTCGCCAGCGTTGGCTTCTAGGAAAAGGTCGACTCCCGAGCCTACTGATCTCCAAGCTCCGATCAAAACGGGGTCACGCGTGAAGCGTCGATGCGTCAAAAGGGCTCGCCAAGACCCACGAGTTTCCTCGCCGAGCCAGGAAGTTTCAAATGTAATTACCTCAACAGCTCATATTCCATACCGTCCCGTTGCTAATCGGATCGGCTCACCATTTCTTTTGCAGACTAATGGGACCTCTAGCGGGGACGTTGAAGAGGTACCGATGCCATCCGCCATGCTCGGCCTAACCACCTCGCCGAGCGTGGCTGACCAAGTAGCTAACCCGGCCCAGTCCACCGAAAAGCCGATTGTCACAACATCGGCTGCCCTTCCTTCTTTGGGAGAGGTACGTTCCACTCTCTCGGGCCTACCCTTTTCCTTTGTTGTATGCTCATACTGCTCTTGTTCGTCTGTCAGGGTTGTGATCTTTCAAGCTTGCTGACGTTCGATCCCGACTCCATCGAGCCAGCTACTTCCAAAGCAGGTGAAGAGCCAAGCCCTAGCGCGGTCCATGGCCCGCTCCAGCGTCTCAAGGTTTTGCTCTCCTCCTCGGTCGAAACCCTGGTCGAAAACCCCGAGGCAGTCAAGGGCATCCTCGAAGACATCCAGCCCCATCTCCCGGTGACGCTGCAGGTTAAGCTTTGGCCGGCTGTGACTTTGTCGGTTTTCAGGTCAAGGGTGCGATCGGCTCGTCAAAGAATTACTCTTCGCCGCGCCCAGCTTCCGTTGAGAGCCGATATTGCGGACAAATGTCAACGGCTCAACGAGAAGAAGGCCGCTTTAGACGCCAAAACCGACACTTCTACCAATAGTGCCGAACTCGAGATCTTGCGCAAGGAACTCGGAGGATCTGGAAAAGAGGGTCGTGGAGACCAAACAACTTATCCAAGACAAGGAAACCCTCATTGCTCGCTCTCGGGAGGAAGCAAAAGGCCTCACAGCCCGATCTGAAGACCGATCTGGCTGAAATTCGTGCCCTGAGCAGTCAGCCGGTGACGGGCAGAGACGAGGACGACGAGGCTGAGATCGCCGAGGTGGATCGAATCCGTGCCGATGCCCTTCACGCCCTCAACGCTTTTCTTCAGTAGAGCCTCTTTGTGCAAACTGATGAATGTTTTGCTGAACTTGTTTCGCTGAACTTGTCTAAAGTCGACGGCCGTGCATCGGCTTTTTTAACATTCTGAAGTCAATGTCTGTGCATCGGCTATGGTTTGCATGTACTGATTTTTTTTTACTGGCCGATTTCTCTATCGGCCCGCAATATTTCTCCGCACATGTATCGGTGTCGCACATGTTCATCTGATTAGGTGCCCCCCGAGCCGATTCTGCCAGGTATCTGCTGATATCGGCTCTGTGGTTAGCCAAGGCACTATATGTGAACGTCGGCTCTGTTAGGACCAGTGTTGACTTCTTCTAGCTCATCAGCCGACGTAAACCCATTGCCCATTAGATCGACGTTGAACCCAGGCAGAATGCATGGCAAGGATAATTTTGGCCGATTGCTGGAATCGGCCTCCATGTTGATTGCTCAATGAAGGTTTTGCAATGTTCCTTCATAGATCTTTGGGGCCGATCCCGCGGACCGGCATCGCCGCGTTTGTCCGTATATAGATTTTAGGGAAGTGTCGGAGCCGATCGCGTGGAACGGCTTCTTTCTTGTCCTCGTTATGAGAGCAGCTGCCCTCGTCTCTGTCCTTACCAGGGTGGTGCCCGAGTCCTATCATGTTGATGTTGAACGAGAATCTTGGCTGGAACCCTCCAGGGTAAGTGCACTCCACCATGTTAACGGCGGATGCCGGTGAATTCGGCACCTCGGCGCCGCCAACGCGAATGGCAGCGGTGATCGGGACCGGAGTGGCATCTCCCCTTGGTGAGTCCCCGAGCTGGTCCCGACGGAGAGTACTGATGCCTCATGATTTCCTGGATCACGCGAAGAGCGACACGCTCCAAAGTGTTCACCAGGCTCTCGGAATGGCGGTGCAGCGAATGAGCTACCATGAAGTTAATCTCCTGACGCAGAGACCTGGTGCGTTCTTCTGACGGGGCGGACAGGTCCACTCCATCGAGCGCGCCTTCAGGTGAGAACCCTTTCCACCTGATGCCGTGTGAGCGGGTTCTGTGAAAAGAGCCGATGAGATCGGCTTCGAGGATCGCTTTGACCTCGTCATGCTTCTTCTTGAGCTCCTCGGTCAGATCCTCGTACGTGACTGGAGTGCCTTCCGCCATCTCAGATGTAGATGGCGATGCGGTTGATGTCGAAGATTGTCCCACCGGGCGTGCCAGAATGTGTTGCGGTCAGAAACCCACCGGCGAGCAGCGACGGGCAACACCGTAGAGCCGGGAGGCTCCCAGGACTGCGGCTGGCCCTGGTACCTCCGAGCGACGGCCCGCAAAGACTCGGCACGCACGTCCGATGCTGATGCAAGGGCGTGCCACCTGACCTATACCTGGTCAGGAAGGTGTTGGATGATGCCTCGCTTAGTTTCCTGCATGGCATACACGTAAACATTAAATACGAGCCTCGATCGGCTCTCAGGTTGTCCTGTGAATCGGCTCAAGGAGCTGATCCACCCATGATCCGTACGAGGTGTACGATCAGATGGTGGTCCTGCTTGATCAAAATAAAGCTAAAACGACCTACTACGATTTAGGGTTTTCACCGCATAATCGGAACATCCGACTCGTGGTTGAGCCTGGCGGCCACGCACGGTGATCGTAAACCGACCCAAGACAAGGCCTAAAAACCAACACGAAGTTGATCCTCGGAACATCCTGTCTAGGGCTAGCAAACTACACCCTACGCGCCACTGGATCCTTCAACCCGTTTGTAAGGCCTAACTATGCAGATATTAAACTAATCCTTGAAGAACAAGGAGCAATCATAACGGATCGGATCTACTAAATAATGATCAAGCGGGGTGCCGCCCTTACACCTAAGATAGGTGTAAGGACGCTAGATGTCTAAGGGTTGCACGACGACAGCATGTGATACGATGAACAATGCTAACCCTAACACATCTATGATAACTACGTTGCTCGCCATCAAAAAGGCTTCAGCACGAGCAACGCATGAACAACGAATAAACGTGTGCTGCCTAGATCGCAAGATGCGATCTAGGCAGCATGATGCTTACCCGGAAGAAACCCTCGAGACAAGGGAGTTGGCGATGCGCCTAGATTGGTTTGTGGTGAACGTGATTGTTGTTTATTTCATAAACCCTAGATACATATTTATAGTCCGTAGACTTCCTATCGTGGGAATAATCCCAACCGGGCACGAGCCAAACTCTATCTAACCGATACGTATCCTACTATGTTACAGATACACGGGCAAACTAGCCCAAACTTTGTATATAAGGCCGATTCATGTATTTCTTCTATGTATAATCTTCAAGCCCATCTTCCATCGCAGCCCAGCTCTGATCCGGTCAAATTCTGGTGATAACAGCCATCAACTATCCTTTGTTGAATATCATGTGAGTTGCTATGCATGTCCGTCTTGTCTGAAGTAAGGGAGATTTACCACTCATTTATTGGTTAGAGCATGCATATTGTTAGAGAAGAACATTGGGCCGCTAACTAAAGCCATGAATCATGGTGGAAGTTTCAGTTTTGGACATATATCCTCAATCTCATATGAGAACATTAATTGTTGCTACATGCTTATGCATTAAAGAGGGGTCCATTATCTGTTGTCTATGTTGTCCCGGTATGGATGTCTAAGTTTAGAATAATCAAAAGCGAGAAATCCAAATGCGAGCTTTCTCCTTAGACCTTTGTACGAGCGGCATAGAGGTACCCCTTTGTGACACTTGGTTAAAACATCCGTATTGCGATAATCCCGGTAATCCAGAGCTAATTAGGACAAGGTGCGGGCACTATTAGTATACTATGCATGAGGCTTGCAACTTGTAAGATATAACTTACATGATACATATGCTTTATTACTACCGTTGACAAAATTGTTTCTTGCTTTCAAAACCAAAGCTCTAGCACAAATATAGCAATCAATGCTTCCCTCTGCGAAGGGCCTTTCTTTTACTTTTATGTTGAGTCAGTTCACCTATTTCTCTCCACCTCAAGAAGCAAACACTTGTGTGAACTGTGCATTGATTCCTACATACTTGCATATTGCACTTGTTATATTACTTTACATTGACAATTATCCATGAGATATACATGTTATAAGTTGAAAGCAACCGCTGAAACTTAATCTTCCTTTGTGTTGCTTCAATACCTTTACTTTGATTTATTGCTTTATGAGTTAACTCTTATGCAAGACTTATTGATGCTTGTCTTGAAAGTACTATTCATGAAAAGTCTTTGCTTTATGATTCATTTGTTTACTCATGTCATTACCATTGTTTTGATCCCTGCATTCATTACATATGCTTACAATAGTATGATCAAGGTTATGATGGCATGTCACTCCAGAAATTATCTTTGTTATCGTTTACCTGCTCGGGAGGAACTAAGCTTGGGGATGCTGATACGTCTCCGACGTATCGATAATTTCTTATGTTCCATGCCACATTATTGATGATATCTACATGTTTTATGCATACTTTATGTCATATTTATGCATTTTCCGGCACTAACCTATTAACGAGATGCCGAAGAGCCGCTTGCGCTGTTTTCTGCTGTTTTTGGTTTCAGAAATCCTAGTAAGGAAATATTCTCGGAATTGGACGAAATCAACGCCCAGGGTCCTATTTTTGCACGAAGCTTCCCGAAGACCGAGGGGGAAAGGAAGTGGGGCCACGAGGCGCCGCCACAACAGGGCGGCGCGGCCCAGGTCTTGGCCGCGCGGCCCTGGTGTGTGGGGCCCTCGTGTGGCCCCCGCGTTGCCCTTCCGCCTACTTAAAGCCTTCGTCGCGAAACCCCCAGTACCGAGAGCCACGATACGGAAAACCTTCCAGAGACGCCGCCGCCAATCCCATCTCGGGGGATTCAGGAGATCGCCTCCAGCACCCTGCCGGAGAGGGGAATCATCTCCCGGAGGACTCTTCACCGCCATGGTCGCCTCCGGAGTGATGAGTGAGTAGTTCACCCCTGGACTATGGGTCCATAGCGGTAGCTAGATGGTCGTCTTCTCCTTATGTGCTTCATTGTCGGATCTTGTGAGCTGCCTAACATGATCAAGATCATCTATCTGTAATGCTATATGTTGTGTTTGTCGGGATCCGATGGATAGAGAACACTATGTTATGTTGATTATCAATCTATTACCTATGTGTTGTTTATGATCTTGCATGCTCTCCGTTATTAGTAGAGGCTCTGGCCAAGTTTTTACTCTTAACTCCAAGAGGGAGTATTTATGCTCGATAGTGGGTTCATGCCTCCATTAAATGCGGGACAAGTGACGAGAAAGTTCTAAGGTTGTGGATGTCCTGTTGCCACTAGGGATAAAACATTGATGCTATGTCCGAGGATGTAGTTATTGATTACATTACGCACCATACTTAATGCAATTGTCCGTTGTTTGCAACTTAATACTGGAAGGGGTTCGGATGATAACCTGAAGGTGGACTTTTTAGGCATAGATGCATGCTGGATAGCAGTCTATGCACTTTGTCGTAATGCCCAATTAAATCTCACAATACTTATCATATCATGTATGTGCATTGTCATGCTCTCTCTATTTGTCAATTGCCCGACTGTAATTTGTTCACCCAACATGCTATTTATCTTATGGGAGAGACACCTCTAGTGAACTGTGGACCCCGGTCCATTCTTTTACATCGAATACAATCTACTGCAATACTTGTTCTACTGTTTTCTTGCAAACAATCATCATCCACACTATACATCTAATCCTTTGTTACAGCAAGCCGGTGAGATTGACAACCTCACTCTGTTTCGTTGGGGCAAAGTACTTTGGCTGTGTTGTGCGGGTTCCACGTTGGCGCCGGAATCCCTGGTGTTGCGCCGCACTACATCCCGCCGCCATCAACCTTCGACGTGCTTCTTGGCTCCTCCTGGTTCGATAAACCTTGGTTTCTTTCTGAGGAAAAACTTGCCGCCCTCTTGGGGTTCCCAACGGACGCGTGCTGTACGCGCATCAGTGTGTTTTTTTCGGGAGAGAGAGTGCAGTGGCAGGTGGAGGAGTAAGTGGAGGCCCCAGGGGCCCCACACCATGCCTGGGCGTGGCCAGGGTGTGGCCCACGCCTCCACATGGTGGGGTGGCCTGGTGGGTCCCCCTGGGTTGCCGTAGGTGCCTCTTTTCCCCCTTTTATGCGTAAATTTTTTGTAAAGTTTTTTGGAATTTTTAGAGAAACTTTATTTTTGGGAAATTTCTAGAATTTGAATAATGATTCTAACACAGGAAAACAATTATGGAATGATGCAAAACAAACTCAAAACCAAATCTACAGAAGTTCTAAAACAATCTAATATGCAATTAATCAGTGGTACATAGGTGAAAACATAGTTTCATTCATTCAAAATCACTTTGTTAACAAGGTTGATCAAGTTTTACCACCAAAACAATTTTATATGAAACAAAACTTTGCATTTCACTAAATGATTATGTTACCTCAATTTTTATAGGCATAGTCCCAATCATGACAATATCATATTCTTTCTTTGGCATTGGCAAATGGAATTTCTCAATCTGGATGGTCTCAATGTTAATAATTGAATTTAGACCATATTTCCTATCAATCTTCTTGGGAACATAAAGTGGGTGCTCCTTGTCATTAACATTAAAAGTTACTTTCCCTTGGTTGCAATCAATAATAGCCCCTGCAGTGTTAACAAAAGGTCTCCCAAGAATAATAGATTATCATCTTCAGGCATTTCTAGCACAACAAAGTTAGTTAATATCATACAATTATGAGCCACTTGAACAGGAACATCCTCACATACACCAAAAGGAATAGTAGTAGACTTATCAGCCATTTGCAAGGATATATCAGTTTGTATTAATTTTTCCAGATCAAGTCTCCTATAGAGAGAAAAAGGCATAACACTAACTCCTGCTCCCAAGTCGCACAAAGCAGTTCTAACATTATTATTTTTGATGGAGCATGGAATAGTGGGTATACCTGGATCTCCAAGCTTCTTTCGGATTTTGCCATTAAAAGAATAATTAGCGAGCACAGTGGAGATTTCCTCATTAGGAATCTTCCTTTTATTAGAGACAATATCTTTCATATATTGTGAATAAGGAGGTAAATTAATAGCATCAGTCAAAAGAATTTGCAAAAACAAAGGTTCATCCATTCACATAATTTGTTATAGTGTTCTTCTCCCTTTAATTTGTGTTTCTTCTCAGGAAAAGGCATTGGTTTTTGCACCAAGGTTCTCTCTCACTACCATGTTTATTAGCAATGAAATCTTCCTTAGTGTACTTTGTATTCTTAGTATGGTTTCAGGATCCTCTTCGATTTCTTATTTATCAGAAGCATAATTTTTAACATTACCACTTTCAGTTTCAGCATCAGAGATAGATATACTATTAGGATCTCTAGAAGGTTCAGAAGATTCTACAACCGTTTTATGTTTCTTCTTCTTTTTCTTAGACTGAGTCCTAATATCATTAGCTCGTTGAGAATCTTGTTCAATTTTTTTGGATGTCCCTCATGATATAAAGGATCCCGAGTAGAAACACCACTTCTAGTGATTATTTCATAAGCATGTTTTTCCCTAGAAGCATTAACTAGCAAATCTTTTTGCACTTTAGTGAGCTGATCAATTTGAGTTTGAACTATCCACAATATCATCATGCAAATTATTAATAGCTCTAGAATTTTCCATTAGATGAGTTTGCACCCTCATATTAAAGTTATCTTGCTTAACAATATAATTATAAAATACATATAAGCATTGATCAGGAGGTTTGGAGTAGCGAATATCTCTATTGTCAAAACATTGGAGAGAGTGTACCTCAATAGTGGATGGATGAGGAATTGGCTTACATAATTCTTCTATAGGTGGTAGATTCTCCTTAAGATATTTCTTGGCTTCCCTCATCACTTCATCATTTAATGCAATCATTCCCCTTTTCTTTGGTGTTGGTGTTGGCTCAGGTATAGTCCAATCATCATAATTTGGCTTATTTTAGCCAATAAATCCTCAGCTTCAACATGAGTTCTTTTTCTGAAAACACAACCAACACAACTATCCAGGTATGTCCTAGATTCAACAGTTAGTCAATAGAATATATATATATAGGAGTTCATTTTTAGCTAATGGATGTCTAGGTAGTTCTCTAATTAAAGAACAAAACATTGCCCAAAATTCAGGCAATTTCTCTCCTTCTACCCGCAGAAAGTCAAATATTTTCTGCAAAGCAGCATGTTGAGCACCAGCAGGGAAATATTTCTGAAAGAAAGCATTAACCAAACCTATAGGACTATCAATAGATCCACGAGACAAATTATACTACCAAGTTTTAGCTGCACCTTTCAAAGAGAAAGGGAAAATTTTAGTGACAAAGTAAGTGTGTTTCTTAATATCATCAGAGAATAAGTTGCTCAAAGCAGAGAGCTCATTCATATGTTCCATAGCACTTTCATTTTCAGTACCACAAAAAGGTTCCTTCTCAACAATAGATATATAAGATAAATCCAGAGAGAAATCATAATCCTTATCTCTAACGTTTATGGGAGATGTGACAAACTTAGCATCAGGAGACAGTTTATATCTAATAGCTCGTCTTGCAAGAAGACTTTTAATAGCACTTGCACCTCTAGTAGCATGACATTCTTTAATAAAGTCATCATCAAGTTCAATATAAGTTTCATCAAGATCATCACTAGGACACCTTATAGACTCAGGTGAACTAACAGGTGTAATAGTATTTTCATTAGGAATTTCAGTGGTTTTAATTTATTTAGCTCTAGCAATTGTAGTATCTGGGAAATGACCTAATGAACCACTCTTATCAACCACAGTAGAAGCATCATCAAAATTATTAGAAGCATTTTCAGATTCAGCAGAAGTAACAACATGTGTAGCATGTGCATTTGGTGGAGTAAGAAGCTTACTCATCACAGATGGCAGATCAAGAGCAACAGAGGTGTTCAGAGTTGTATCTCTTCTTGTAGTGGATGGCAATATAGGGAATTTCCCTTCACGAGCTTTCCCCATAATAAATAAATTACAGCAAACAATATCACCTTCAAGTGGGATTATAAATAAAGCACTGCTCCCCGGCAACGGCGCCAGAAAATAGTCTTAATGACCCACAAGTATAGGGGACCGCAACAGTCTTCGAGGGAAGTTAAACCCAAATTTATTGATTCGACACAAGGGGAGCCAAAGAATATTTATAAGTTTTAATAGATGAGTTGTCAATTCAGCTGCACATGGAAATAGACGTGTTCGCAATAGTTTATCAGTAGTAACAGATTTATAGCAGTAGCAGTAGTGAAGTAACAACAGTAATGAAATAAAAACAGCAGCAACAGTATTGCAGTACACAGCAGAATTAAAATACTTTAGGCATATGGATGGATGAACGGGCGCTGCATGAATAAGATAATTCATATAATAAGCAAGACAAGGGCATTTGCAGGTAACAATGATAAGAGCATCCAAGTACTAAGTAACCATAGGCGTGTGTTCCTATTTAGTCATACGTGCTCACAAGAAGAAACTTGCATGACATATTTTGTCCTACCTGCCCATTTGCAGCGGGGCCTCAAGGGAATCTAATGGTAATTAAGGTACTCCTTTTAGTAGAGCATCGGAGCAAAGCATTAACACTCCGTGAACACACGTGATCCTCACATCACAGCCATCCCCTACGTTTATCCCAATTGTTGTCACTTTGGGGCCTCGGGTTCTGGACAACAATATGTGTACACAACTTGCAGGTAAGATAAAAAACAATAATTATCCTCATGAATCAATAACATGGTCAGATCTAAGATCATGGCACTCGGGTCCAAAGTGACAAGCATTAACCACAACAAGTTGCAACAATGTTAAAAGTACTAATAACGGATACTAGGCACCATGCCCCTAAATTTTTTATAGCTATTACATGAATGATTTCATCCAATCCCTACCATCCCCTACAGCCTACAGCGGGGGAATTACTCCCACATGGATGGGGGAATCATGGATAGTTGATGGAGAGGCGTCGGTGATGATAATGGCGATGATCTCCTCCAATTCCCCGTCCCGGCAAGGTGCCAGAACGGAGTTTCTGGTTCCTGAATTGGGGTTTTCGGTGGCGGCGGAGCAGCGGAACTCTTTCTAGAAAAACGTCGAACCCCCTCTGTTTTTAGGCCAGAGGCTTTATATATAGCCAGGAGGAGAGGTCGAGGAGGTGCCCGAGGCGGCCTCACCACCCCTAGGCGTGGCCAGGGGTGTCCCGCGCTTAGGCATGGTGTGCCCCCATGTGGCTCTTCTCCGTCCCGTATTTTGGCTCCGTCAGTCTTCGGGTAAAATAGGGACTTTGCGATAATTTCCGGGATTTTCCTGAAAGTTGGATTTCTACACAAAAACGAGACACCAGAGCAATTCTGTTGAAAACAGCGTTAGTCCGTGTTAGTTGTATTCAAAAACACACAAATTAGAGGGAAAACAATAGCAAAAGTGTTCGGAAAAGTAGATACGTTTAGGACGTATCACACCTCCACACAACCACCACCACCGACCAGGGGCTAGTTGCCGCCACACGCCGCTCGCAGAGAGAGGCGTCCGAGCTAGCCCATGCGTGCCTAGATCGGGCCCACCAACCCACCGAGACCGGGAACCAGGACTCGTCGCCGCTTCCTGGAGCCACCGGGACCGCCGCCGCTGGTCGCCACACCGCCGCACCCCAGCCCAAGCGACGCCCTGGCCCGACGATTTTGCCCCGCGCCGATCTCACCATGTGCGGGAGGAGGAAAGGCCCCATCGCCGCCCACAACCAGCCTTTGGCCGGCAGCACCATCCGGGCGGCGGCGAAGGGAGGGTGAGGTTGGGGAAGGGATGAGGGGGATAGCGATGGGGGTCCTCTCCTGTCGCCCGCGGGAGCTACGAGGAGAGGAGACGAGCCTTTCTCTATCTGCCAATTTCTTGGTTATATTGAAATTGCAGGAGGTGATGGTACGTCCCTGTTTTTCCCTTTAACCGCTTAGGTTTTGAATATTGAACCCGCAATCCAACGATCACGTGTGTCTCATCCGGGAGATCGATTGCCACTTGAACCCTTTATGTGTGTCTCATCCCTTGTTTGATTCTAGCTGAACTTGTTGGGCCGTTTGTCTCCGTTGTATGCTAGTTAGAGTCACGAGGCCCATCTCACATGTATGAGCAGACGTATCATGCATTTAGCTAACATGTTCCCTCGTCTCGACAGTTCGGTGATATCTTGATGAAGGATCTTTCGTCACCGTTATTTATGGATTTTCAGTCCAGTCTTAACGTTCATCCTCCTCTGCGCGGGAGTATTAGACACACATGTCAATTAACGTGACATATCCCCTAATCCCCTAAATCATGGGAAGTCCTTATTTGTGCAATCTTCTATTATCGTTAGGATTGTAATATTTGTCTATATATACATGTAATAAGAAAGGTCCAAGTGTGATTAATCTTCTCACAAGCAGATGTCCAGCATACATACGGGATGACATTTTCTTTTTCTTTTGTGATATAGGGAGCATGTGTAACAGAGGCTAGTTAAGCCAAGCATAGTAGCAGGTGCATGCATGGCCTGCTCGCCGCACCCTAACCGTGTAGCCGCGCACGATCGGCATGGCTGATGAAGGCAAGCGACCGGCGATAGAGCCGGAGACGCTACGTACACCCAAGTTGACCTTTAAAAGTGAATACGTAAACGACAAAAATCTTGGGCTTATTTCCTACAACAGCAACGGCGACCTGTGAGTCCACACGAGACGTCGTCGCGACTCGCGAGTCCACACTAGCTTTAAACTGCTAGCTCACCAGCCAGCCTTGCAAAAAGCGCATGGAGCACGAACCAACAATGGCGACGTCCACCCAACGCCGGTCGGTTCATGTAGTTTCGAGACAGATGCGTCGACGCGTACATACCAACGCAGCGCGTGTGGCTATCAAACTATATTACCTCCGAGTAAAATCCTAACCAAGTTTGAGTACATGTAAAAAAATACATTATAAAATAAATATATTATGAAAATGTATTTTAAAACAGTGAATGTACCGTTAGATGAGGTAGTCCATGTAACCTGCAATTCTTAAATCTCAAGGCTGTGTTTATGGATGCCACAGACGAGACGGACAACCCGCCTGATAATGCATGGAACAAAATTAGTAGTAAAGATTAGTGAGTTTGTGATGACGTGATTAGAGAAGGAACATGATTTGGCGGACATGCCTTGATGTCTTGGTGGACGTCCGCCTCCATCCCTAGCTGTGATGATTAAGTTTACTTTCACAATTTTAGTTGGAAGGGAATTGGAGCAGTTGTTTTGGCTCCGTTAATTGGGCAAAAAGCACTCTTCGCCGCCAGCGTTGCGTCGAGTGCCTCGAGTTTGAGTTCGACATCGGTTTTGTGCAAGACTATACCAACTGAGTTGTGTACGTGTCAGCGTGTGTGCGCATGCTCACCGTGCGTCATTGTGTTCCTACGCGTGGATGTTCTGTCGGCTGCTCACCTCTCAGGCTATACCGGGCGACAAGAGATAGAACGTATGAGGAGTTCTCCACTTCCTCCCTCTCTCTCTCTCTCGACCAAGTTTTTTTTGTTGCACTACTCTCTAGCCTTCCTCATCCCGGTGCTACGTGCATGGTTGTTCAGGAGAGGAGGCATCCGAAAACCCGTTTGCAGAGATCTTGCACCGGGAGACGTGCAATAAGGTATTTCCGTCTTGGCTCAACTGCTCGCCTACGTCCAACTCCTTCCTCACCGGCTTACTGCTATTCAAGTCCACGACAGCTCCGGCGACTTCGACAAATACCGTGGGCGACATCTACAATAACCATGGTGATGGTGATATTGCTGTTGGAGCAACCTTCTAGGTCACGATGTACACGTAGCTAGCACTACTACTTGTTGTATATTTAGATTTGCTAGATGTGGATAGTTCAATTAGTATGGTTAAGTATGCTACTTAATTAAACTCACTCTAAAATTACGTAATAATCTAATGTCAACTAATACTAACTCAAGTAAAAATTAATCTGGGTTCTAGATTTAGTCAAAATCAATCTTTGCAGAATTTGTTAAAGTTCGACTCTAAAAAGCAAATGAAGTATTGACTTTTTTTGCGAAAATTCGACCCATCCATTAATAATCATCAACAGTAGTACAAAAATGCCTAAAAGTAATAAAAAATACAAATAGGTCGTTGGACCACCTAGCTACGACTACAGACACTAGCACGAGCCGAAGGCGGGCCGCCGTCCTCGCCTCTCCATCACCGGAGCCAGGCAAAGCTTGTCGTAGTAGAGCTTGTTGTAGTAGACATACGGAAAGTCGTCGTGCTAAGGCCCCAAAGGACCAGCGCACCAGAGCAGCAACCATCACCAATGATGACAACCGTAGATCGGAAGAGACTAACCTGAAACCACACAATCGAACACGAAAGACGATCGGATCACGGGGGATCCACCGGGCACACAACTCCACGCGTCCTTCGCCGGCGCTAGATGCACCACCGGAGCGATGATAGGATGGGGAGGACCTTATTCTGACTTCAGGAAGTAGCCGCCTCATCATCCCGAAGAAGACACCAAAAACAAACTAAGCGAAGAACTGAAAACTAAAACCTTCCCGCGGCGAGAGGCCGCGGTCCGCCACACCTCCAAAGCCCCAAGGGCACTGGAGGCGGAGCGGACCGGCAGCGTCGCCGGCGAGAGGGACGAAACCCTAGATAGGTTTTAGAGCCGCCTCAACACGCCTTGTTGTTTCCGTAAAATAAATGAAGTATTGACTTAATAATGCAAATATTTATATTTTATTTATCTATAACATTTTTCAAACTTACGTTTGACTAAATTTATACGTCTTGTTCAAGGGAATATGTGACTAGGTGTAGAATGACATTTCAGGTCGGAAGGACACGAGAACGCCTTGGCTATGGGAAACGCTCATGAAAACCGTAGGAGCAAAGCAGTGTGCGCCGCTGCCACTTGCCCACTTGCCAGGCGGTAGTGGCCGTGTAGCAGCACTCACGCACACAAAGCAACAAAGGTTCCCGTCGAGCGTCGATCGTCGAACGAACAGCAAACTCTCACGGAAAGCACAGGCCAACGTGAAGCTGCCTAGAACGATAGACAGGCGTACAGACGAGACCAGAAGGTGTATCGAGCTGACGCGAGCTGCAAAGGTCGATCTTCTGAGGCTCAGGTCGGGCACGATAATTTTCCATCGTGCAGTCCGTGCGAGTGTTATCTTTGCAGGTTGCAAACATCTGACGAGGGCACTAGACGTTGTTAAAAAAAAAAAAAAAAAGACAAGGGCACTAGACAAAGAAAAGCGCATGTCTTTGTTCAAAATTCAGAAAATTTTGATTGCGTAGCCTCCATTCCCTCGTTTTCAAAGGACCAACACAACTCAACTCAACTAACAGGAGCAAAATCGTTTCCTACAAATTACAAATTACGATTCCCCTCGCTCCACACACTCTGCACAGTCCGTCAGTTAGAATTACTCTGTCTAGGATCGCGACAGCCACTGGCGCCATTAGTTCCGTCCGTCCGCGTCACTGCTTGTTCTGTTTCCAGGATGGCCGGAGCGCCTCCAACATCCGACGAAAATATCACCTAAATTTTCCGTTCTTGCTTCGATCTCCCGAAACGACCGTTCGATGGATCACTCGCTGGCGTCGCACTCGGGAATGGCGCTCAGGTCGGGCGCGAACCGCGTCTGCATCCTCCCGGCGCTCTTCGCGCGGGCCACCTGCCGCCTCTTCGCCGCGAGCGCCGGCACGGTCTTGTAGGCGGCGGTCTGGTCGACCTTCTCCTCCGGAGGGGCGAACACGAGCGGCGACACGGAAACGCCGCGCCTACGCCGTCCGGTGCTTGATTTCTTGACGAGCGCCGCGGAGGCCTTCACGGCGAGCGCGGCGATGTCCTCTTTCCGCAGTCCGTTCAGCCGGGCCTCCGCGGGGAGCACGAAGTAGATCTGCCCCGGGCGAAGCTCCTCGGCCCCCTCGACGGCGGACACGCCGCCGTCGAACCCCATCGCGTCGGCGTCGCACAGGAACCAGCCGGCTCCTGCCTCCACGGATTCCTCGAGCACCCTTGCGGCTGTTGTCCGGGGCGGGTACTCCCGCAGCTCGCCTGTCGAAAGCAGCACCATCGCCGTCGACGCGGCCACCCCATCGGCCTGCACCGCCGCCACGGCTGCCCCGCTGCTAGACAAGCAGAGACCCATTGTTTTCGGTCTGGTTTGAGCTTCCTGCTGCTACTGTTGTGAAGCTGGTGTGATGTTGTTGTATGTATGAACCTGGAGGAAGAAGAAGCACTGAGTGAGATGGCGATGGAGGTGAATGTCTGGGAGGGCCAGTTATATATATGGAAACTGCTGGGCGTCCCCCGGGGATCTGATTCCCCAACCCCCGGATCCCCAGCCGTCGGATCAACCATTTTAACGATTAGATTTGCATGTAGCAAAAAAACCATCTTCGGTAGCAAAAAATCACCCCCGGCAGCAAATGACTGAAGCAAAAAACGGTTCGTTTCAGAAAAGAAACTAAAAAAGCTGGGCTCGCTGGAGACCTCGCCGGAGACCACGTAGCAAAAAATATTACGCAGATGTAGCAAAACCGCAAATAAATTGTAGCAAACTTTTTTATTCATATGTTGCAAATTCTCTAAAACATCAAACGGAGACATCGCCTGCAGCCGGCAGCAACGCCGTCCGAGGTTGTAGCAACTCCGTCCGTCAAGGACAGCAACGCCACAAGCTGCTAGGAGCAACGCCCTATGTCTATGGTAGCAAAAATCCACCCTCCGCCGGAAAATCGTAGCAAACCCAACCTCGTCGAAAAATCGTAGCTTAATTTTGTACCAAAAGTAGCAAAACAATTTTAATAATTGTAGCAAAGAAATATACTATTGTAGCATCGTGGCTTCGTAGCACTTTGAGGTAGCAAAAATAGCAAAATTATATATCTATGTAGCTAGTGGAGCAAAGTCCCCAAATCAGGACACCATCAACCACGGCGGTAGCAAAACAGAGCATTAGCAAAGTCGGCCGTCTCTTGTAGCAACCACGTCCACCGGCCGGAAGCACGCCCACCCCGCCCGCGGCCCACCGCCCTCCTCCGCAGCGGATTCATGGCGGCGACGGCCTCCCCGAGCCGTGCGCCGGGGCTAGAGCTTCATGGCGACGGGCGAGCTCGTGCCCGAGGTCGAGGAGGAGCTCCGACGGCGCGGCCTTGGCGCGGACGCGAGCGGCGGCCGGACGGTGCTCACGCGAGGAGGACACGGACGGCCGGAGCGGGTCGAGGTCGAGACGAGCGAGGGAGGGCGACGGGGGCGGGAGAGGAGCTCGAGGCCGGCGCGGGAAGGAGAACGGCGGCCGCGTGCGTTGGCGGGAAGCTGCGCCGGCGAGGGGCTCGGGAGCGGCCGGCGAGGAGGGCGAAGCTTTCGGAGGGAAATGCACTGAGGTGGGCGGCGCCGACGGGGAGGTGGGCGGAGCGGGCGTGGACGAGAGGTTTCTGGTGAGGAAGAGATAAGGAGCTGACGTGGCTGGTTTTTGACCAAGTGATTGGGGCAAATCGTACGACGCGCGACCCGGAGGCTGCGAGACGCGCAGCCCCCGGGGGAATCTAATCATTTTCCTATATATAGGAGGAGGCGAAGGCGAGGATGGAGGGAGACGAGGGAGCATGACGGGGCTGGCGTTTGCATGGGGCCAGGGCGGGCGTACGTCGACTCGTCATATTTTTCTGTTTCTCAGTTATCCATCGCTTTCTCCATATATTTCGTTCTTGCTACTGCTATCTGGTCTGGGAGTGGGAGCTGCGTGTACGTGCCGAATACGTACGTGATCCGTGCAGACTCGTCAACAGGGCGCAAACGACAGTAAGATTTGCACACGTCGTGTAACCGCGGTAGTTACCCATGGTACGTTTGAAAAGAACAGCTAAAGTGAATCTTACGCTTACACTGCTCTGGTCTAATCAAGCAAAACTAACTAGCTTCGTGCTTCCTTTTTTTTATTAGATTGAGTTCTTTTTTTTTTGACGGAAATTAGATTGAGTTCTAGCAAGCTCTATTAAGTTTGATCAAAACTATAGTGAAAAATATCACACAACTATAATAATACCAAATACACATTGTAAAAATATAGCTTATGGTGATTCAAATAGTATCGACATTTAGATACATCCAAATTTCGAGTGCCACGCGAGCGAGTGATCCATCGAACGGCGTTTCGCAAGATCGAAGCAAGAAAGGAAAATTAATTTATGGGATTTTTTTCCTCGGATTTTGGAAGCGCTCCGGCCATTAAGCAATGATGACGCTTACGGTGATGGGATAACCAGATAGGAATGCGCATGGAGATTTACCAGGGGCTGATATGGTTAACTATGTGAGTGGACTGTGGATCAGGTGTTCATATGGTTAACTAAGTTTGTTGGATCGATCAGACTCAGCAACCTCGTGAGGCTTTTCTTCCTGTCCACTTGGAACAGAAAAACACCTTCATGCGTAGATTACTGATAGTGATAGTACCGACCCGCAGTAGATTGGCCTCTTTGTTTGGGCTGGCTGTGGCTAGCTGTGTAGCTGTGCAGGAAAAGCTGCTGCGCAGGAAAAGCTACTGTTTTAAATTTTACTCTTTGGCTCTGTGACTGGCTGTTTGGCTGTAAATTGATGAATTCTCTAAAATAGCCTCAAAGTAAGTTTTGCCGGTTTACATGTAATAAGTAACATATGAATTTCTAATTCTTCTTTTATAAAAAAGATCACTATATAATACCGTTCTAACACAAGAATATGCATAATTTTAAAATCATTAACTAACATAATTTCCGTCTTATAATTTATTAAAATTTTCTATCAACCACTTTTTTTTCATACAGCTGCAATAATATAGTTAGTGACTAATGCCCAAGACATATCGAACCAAGCCAAATCATTGTTGCGAATCAATAATGAATGAACGGTGCATGTGCCATCTCTTTTTACGAGTCAGATAGAAATTTATTAGACGAGCCAAGGTGCATGTACAATCTTCTCGTTTGCTAATGTAAAACTAGTACGTACGTTCAGCCAGAATCAATAAAGAATGAAATCGTGTCCAAGCACGCCAGACGAGCTGGTCCAAAGCACGTACAAATAGGGCCTTACGTACAAACTGCTGTGTTGGACTGCGGTGGTAGATTTGTTGTAAATAATCAAAAGAACAAGGACATTGCCATATGACGGTTTGGTGTAACGAACAAAAGCTCGGGAAGCACCTCCGGGAGGTGCTTTTTCGTCTACACGGGAGGAGCACATGCTTAACGCGCAGCCGGGCCGTTTGTTTCGTTTGTCCTACTTTTTTTGGTGAAAAACACCTAAAAGCTCAAACAAAGAGGCCCAGTTTCATATAGTTTTGTGGGGGCACACTCAAATTCTTACTTTCGTATATATATTGTCGCTTTTGTATCCCTTGGGGTCGCATATACGTAAAGCTTCTGTGACCTGAATCGGATTCAGGTAAACCAGATACGAATACTGTGATACGGATCAGTTTGTTAATTATTAGCATATATGATACGTGTGCACTTTCTTACGCAGTTAGTGGAAAGGATTGTTAGTCTTAAAATAACATGTGGCTAGAGAATCGTTCTAATCCATAGTAGTTTCCAGGATTAATTAATCTAATTGGCTGATCAACCGCCATTACATTTCACAACCTTGCCTGCCGGCAACTGCAAAAGAAAGATCAATGTATAATCTAATTTTACTTTTGGAGTTGCTTTGGCAGACTTTTCCGGATCTTATCTTCCTATTCTCATGAAGGCAACCGAAAAGGAAGATAGTACAAAAGAGCAGTGCGTCATCTCAAATGCTTTGTGTTGTCTGGCAGCATATATATATGTTTATGGCATAATTTTCACCACAAGTTATATAACTCACGATCAATTATTGGCAGCATATATGAATATGCACAAACCTTGTAGAATCTAGGATGTCGGTATGTATTTCAAAAGTAAAGATGATCATCCTACATACTAAAATACAAACATGTATTCACTCAATGTTCTCTAATCCTTTTGCAAGATAGCTTATTTACCCTGTTGTGTCCGCAAATGCTTATCTATCACGCACAATATTCCTTGGCAGATGACGAAAAGAATCAGAGATAGGGCAAACTTTAATACGGTAGGACCTAAAAACATACCAACAATGAATCTTTAATGACGTATAGAACTCTTTTGGCAATGGCAAAATTCCATCATTTTCTTGAATATCTTCTGTAAGTTCATCAATTAGAACATCTAAATATCTCTTGCTAGATGTACCGCATCATCAAGTTGTCAAGAAGCCATCGCAGCGCAGCTCGGTCTTGATGTTTCTTGTGCTATATCATCGCTGCCGGTTAAAGCAATGTCAGCTTAGTGGGGGTGGGGTGATAAATTGTAGAAAACATGAGGCATCTTTCAAATATCAACACAATCTCTAAAGTCTTGAATTATATGTGTATGAATGATAAATAGCACAATGTTATTTTTATATGCTAATGCTTATAATTCGAAAACATCCCCTGATAAATCTATGTAAGAACAACAAATTTATTCACATTGAACCAAAACGTTGAGTGCCATTAGTCAAGACAAGTGAAATTCTCAAGGAACTCTGAAGATAGCTCATGATGGTCAAGACAGGCTAGCTGGGCATGTAAGGTTCACTACATGGAACAGAAGATGTAAATTTTCTGTAGATACATTTTTATATAAAAAACATTTTCATCGGAGGTTGAATGCAACCAGAATAGCCATTTTACCAAAACATTACACCATTTTGCATAATATATCAAAATTCATGCTTGTTAATTTTTATTAAAACTATATGACATAACACATGGCCATCTCGATGGAATTTATTTTTTGAATTTTCTATCATTTTATTTTATTTTTTCCAAAACTAAAAATGTGATATCAATCCACGGCGGGGTGGGTGTGCGTGGAGCAACAAAAGAGCTTGTGCCGACGGCAAAGCCATCGGCATAGGGCCTAGTCCAAACACCGTTTATCTCTCTATCAGGACGGAACCCCCTGTGCCGACGGTCACTCTCGGCACACGAAGGAGCTGTGCCGATGGTGGCTATCAGCACAAGGGAGCCTACGCCGACGGCTAAGCTGTGCCGACGACACCGTTGGTGGACTGTCAGGACTAGGTTCTATGCCGACCAAAGTTTCTGGCCATCGACACATCGTGCATTTCCCGTAGTGGTTCAGTTGTACCGCAGGAATCTGAAGACAACACATTGCAATTTTTAGTAATTTTTCTTGTTATATTCTTCTTGTTGGTATATTCACTAATATAAGACATTTTAATTTAGCGAAACTACCAAATTGTATTTTGTCTTATATTAACGAAACTTCTAATTATTAGGGATTAGGGAACATAGGGAGTAGTAATATATTTGGTGCTTGCTGGAGAACATCTATTATTCCATCCTTTCACAAATATAAGATGTTTTAGACACTCAAAGTGAATTAGATGCACACTATAAACATACACACTAAAAGTAGACTAGATACATACCAAAATAGATGAATCTACTAAAAGCTAAAACATCTTATATTAGTGAACGGAGAAAGTGTTAAACACGAATGGGTGCACGTAAACAACATGCATGAGTAGTAACTACAAGTACCCCCTACGTCTATAAAAGAGTGTCGGAGATTATATAAATTCGGATGTATCTATAAACTAAAGAGTGTCTAAATATATCTAAATTTAGACATACTTGCGACCTCCTTTTATGTAAAGAGGTAATACTTGGCTATATATATATGGCGATGGTCTATCTCTGAATAATCATGACACAGTAAGCACCATGTTTTGCTGTTTCTAGGCGAGTTGGCTGAAACCTCGATCACATGAAATTGCACACAGTACTAATTTGGCTAAAGCGCATTGTACATGTAGACGTACACACGTAGGAGAAGGTCGGAAAGTAGAGATGGAGGCATCCAGTGTGCACGCACGCACGTCGGCAAGAAGAGATGGAACGTCGGAAAGCGAGCGGCAGCGACTAGCCGGTGCAGGGTCTGTTCGCCGCAGCCTAGCGCGCGCGATCGGCACGGGCGATGGAGGTGATGGGGGACGGCGGCGTGGCGACGCTGCCCAGCCCAGGTAGGTGCCCATGTTGACCTCGAACCGTTCGAAACACTTTTCTCCGTAGCTACAGCGCAGTATACAGCGACGTGCGAGTCCAACCTGAGCCGTTGTACTCCGTATGAGTTTACTTTGTATCCACACCTATACCTAAGCTGGACACAGGCACCCGTGCGTTCTATGTGTGAGAACGATAAAGAAAGGGACTAGATGACTAGATGAGTACACGTATAATACTATACTTATCCATGAACAACCTTCTTTTTTCTCCTAATTTTGATTTTTTTTCGGATTAACCATCTGTATGACACGTACCCTTTTACTGGTTTGCTTTTTATCGTGAATTTCATGTGTGCAATTCAGATGGTCTGTACTATTTTTCAGAGGTGGTGTGCTGTCCACAACTTCAACGTGTTTTCTCTCCCGAGGATCCGCTTGTGCTTCTGCTCTGCGTGGATGTAGTTATTTATGGTGGATTCATGTCCTTAGGCTGGTGCCAATGCCTCACCTCACTCTCATCCGCCACGTCAGCTTTTTCCCTCACTCTCACCCCACTCTCACCCCACGGTGCCAATGCACGGGCTATAGTGCCATCTCTCACTTCTCTCTTCTTCACATCACCATTTCTTTTTCACATTAAGTTATTTCACCCGAATTTTTGTAGACATTCAAAATAATGCAAGAAAATTATTCAACTAAAAATGTTACCGATTACATAATAATTAATAAAAATACAAATTATGTTTCTTATTTTTCTAAATAGCCTATATGACAAGTGTGTACTTGTGTTTGTATTTTGAACTGAAAGAGTAAAAAAAGGAAAGAAAATAAAAGAAGGAAAGAAAATAAAATAAAAACTGACATTTAAAGAATAAAAGAAGGAAAGAAAAAAAGAAAAAAGAAAAAATCGACCAGGTCGTCTTCTTCTACCTCTCGCCCGCGTCGCCCCGCCTCTCGCCCCTCCTCTCGCCCGCGTCGCCATCGCGCCGCCCCGCCACTCGCCCCTCTCCCCCCTCGCTCTCGCCGCCAACGCGGGCGGCGGCGGGCGGGAGCGGGCGATAGCGCCGGGCGCCCCCGCCGGCGCCGCTCCCTCTCGTCTCGCCCGCCTCCCGCCCCTCTCTCGCCCCATCGCCGCCGTTAACGCCCCCGCTACCGCCCGCAATGGCACCAGCCTTAATTGCCGCACCACCGCTTTGACCACCGTTTACCGATCTAAAAAAATCTTTCCCCCACCAGACCCTCCGCTGCCTTCTCTTCCTTCACCACACGTCCCGCCCCACCTTACGGCCCCACATCACCGCTCGACACCGCTTGCTGCCGCAGTGGAGCGGATGCATATAGCGATGTCCACCGGCGGCTCATCTTCATGGCCGTCGCGAGGCTGGTGGCCGCTCGATTCACTCTCGCAGCCTCCCGCGCCCGTGCCTCGCCAGCGCGGCTCTCCTTCGGCCCGTCCCGACGGCAGGGCCGACGCCGCGGAGGTGGACGAGACGAAAGAGCCGACGGTGGCGGCGGGGAAGGCGTGACGGAGGACAAGGCGAGCTGTTGCGCCGCAAGAGGCTCCTCCAGGCCGCCGCCGACAAGCGCGACGAGGCCCGTAGCAGGGAGGGCTGCGCCAGGCAGCCGTCGAATCGGCCGCCTTGCCGCCAGCGACCATGGGCCGTGAGGAAGTGTCGCGTCACGAGGAGGACTCCGCCACGCCGCCGTCGATGAGCTCGAGGAGATGGCGCGGCGCGGGAGGGCTGCACAAGGCCACGCCGCCGTCGACTCCACCACGCTGTGAAGAGCAGCGGTATTTTTTTCGCGTGCGCCGAGGCGGGCGGCAAGATCTATGTCATCAGCGGCCACAACATGCTGAAGAATGCGCTCAAGACGGTGGAGGCGTCCGACGCGGTGGCCTCCTCCCTCTTGCCCCTCTCGGATCCGCAGCGAGCAGGTAAGTGCAGCCCGTGCGACCTCGCCTCCCAAACGCACGGCTCGCCGCTCTACCTCGCTCCAGTGGCCGTCCTTCTTTTCTTTCAGATTCCAGTTCCGGAGATGCAACATCTCCCGTCACCGCTCCCTCTTCATCGTTGGATGATGCCCTGACTGAGTTCAGATGAATCAATTTGTAGCGTGGAGACTACTTTGCTTCTTTCTTCATATTCTTTGTGTTCTCTTAATTTAACTTTTCTCATATTCTTTGCAGTTCCTGTTTTTGTCCGTGACCTGTATTCGTTTTCCCGTTTCAATCGAGCGTCCATCGATGCCTGCTTACGTAGGCCTTCTGCTTCTTATTTCGTTCTTCTTCCTTTCCTGGCACACTTGGGATTCTTATATTCGCGATAAATTACATGCCCTTTCGAGTTGGATTGTTCACCTTTAGATTCCCGCTACACAGTATACCTTCCTATGCTAAAAATTCTTACTTTTATGGCGCAGGCCAGGAAAGAAAAGACGCATGTTTCGTTGGTTGAGGATGTGCCATCCTAAGCTATTTGGCTATTGGTCTTTTAACTGTGATTCAAAGATTCATGTACATCTCAAGATAAAATATGAAGCTATAACTCTTATGCATGCTCAGGTTTGGTGTAAGTGCTTACGTAAGTCACTATCTTCTTTTACCATGTGACAATATTTTGTACATCCAGTGTCAATGCTAAGGGAAATAGACTTAAGTTGATTTAACCCGGTTAATGATAAAAAAAATTGTTTCTTCGATGTAAATGTAGGACCGAGAACACTCATTTTTTTCAATCAGATTGCGCAACTGAGGACCTTAGAAATTTATTAGGAGGCTTTCCTTTGAGGAGTATCTGTTTGTTTTATTACATCTGCACCGATTTGTTGGTCTGATGGTCAGCTTAAACTAACTGAAAGAGTTAGGAGTAATTTAGTTGGCAGGGAAAATATTAGGTTTTCTGTTAAGTTGAAAAGATTGCAAACATGCTGTTCTACGTATTGATCTGTGGTTCCTGATTTCCCACTAAGAACAGACTTTCATTTTTTATTACGTATTGGAAAACATACCGAGAAGTTCCTTCTAGGATATTTCCTCCCAAACATAAACCAATCAGTACCTAAGGTTGCACACAGAGCTAAACCTAGCAGTATCAAAAAACACAATCAAGAGAACTCTCTTTTTTGTTCTGTTGTTACCATTTTTGAAGCTTGGAGCCAGTATTTATGATTTATCACATTTACTTTCAACAGTGGTCTGTAATATTTTCCTGAAGTTCAGCTATTTGGTTCAAAATAACCGATTCACATGCAGAATCTGATTTAAAGAGTAGAATTTTGCAACTTCTTTTAAGTAATGCTATGTATGAATGTCAGGTTCAACTTCTCAACGAGTTAACATCTTGGAAGAAAATTATGAAGAATCAAAAAAGAGCTAGCGCATGTACATGTGATTCTTTAAATTGATTCCTTTGAGCTGTTAGCTGCTTGATCATGTCGTCGTGATTTTTCCTCAGGTTTCAGCAGCTCAGTCATCTTTTGACAAAGAGATCGCGCAAGGAAAAGAGAAGCAAACTCACCACAATTCCAGTAAACATGCAGAATTGAAGGATGAGATAAAGAGAAGAAAAACCTGTTGGTTTCTCTGTCTCACTCCACACAACGGGTGGACCTGCGGCCATGGAGTCTGGATGTCGCTGCGGCTCCATTGAGCCTGTGGTCGACTTCGCCGAACAGCCACAGTACGAACATGGTCGTGGCTACCGTCCCCAAGATTGTGCATCCAGCCCGATTCCCCAGGATGGCGCATCCAGCTCCAGTTCCGGAGCTTCACTGCTGCCGGCAGGTGTGCGTCTCCCTTCTAAGAAAATATATGCATATATTGCAGCAGGTTGAGTACATGTTATTTTGTTCAGTTAGCTCTGAGAGAATGAACTGCGAGAAGGCTTTTTTGCAGGTTGTTCATCTTCTTATTTGGTAAATAGTTCTTCAGTTGTGTGAACGTTCCTCAGTTTCGGCTCCAAGAAAAGGAGAAGGTATGTATACAATTTCTATGCTGTGCTCTTACTCATTACATGTACCATTCCCTTTTTCTCTTTCAATCAGCTACCCTATTTTACAGATCCTTTCATTTGGGTTAGAAAATAATAATGTAGTGTCAGATTCAGACTATTGAGTAAGCAGTAGTTAGTTGAGTAGATATGGCATCTGGCACTGGTGGTGGTAGCATAGAAGAGCGAGCGACGCGGCTCCTTTTTTTCTGGCTTTCTCATTGTCTAAAAAAAGGTTTGGGTTGTTTTTTAGATACAGAGAAAATACCACAGTTTTAGGAATACTGCAGTATTAATAATGTAGTTTTAGTTGACAGGCAAAAAGTTCACAATGTTTCATGCTTCAGTTTTTTTTAAAACTGTAGTATTCTCAGAATGCATTAAAAATGCAGAGCTGCCAAACGGGGCCTAAGTTTGTAGACAGACTGGTTTGCTTCTCTTGATTTTGAAATTTGTACAATCAGTTTTTTAAGTTTGTAGGTGGACCTGGTTTGCTTATCTTCCTTCTGAAATCTGTGAAATCAGATCTGAGTCAATCCAATGTATTGCAACAAACCAGTCAGAGCTCTTTTTCGTAGCACGTGCTTCGCAATAGGACTGTTCAGATAATGTCATAGTAATGCGCCTGATGCAATAGTTTAAATTCTTTGTAGCTCATTTATGTTTTACTTATGACCAAGTAATATTCCGGTGTAGATTTTCCTGCAGAAAAATTCTTTCCCTATAAAGGGGTAGGAAAACAGTTTCCTTTGCCACACACAAGAATCATTTCCTGCAACTGAATGTATTAAAATGCTTCCCAGAAGTACTGTTGTTAATTGGACTATATATTTGAATAACTTCTACTCAGATGATTTTCATTTTCAGTACCAGCAGAGCACTTCCCCGTAAGTTCAGAGTTCCTCCATGTTTTTATTTCGTTCGTCGCCAACAGGTAGCCACGTGTTGTGTTTTTCTCAAGTTCGTGTTGAACTACTTACTTTTCTCGCTATCTGTACAAATATCAGACTGGAGATTTGTAGAATTCCAATAGATCACTGTTATATGTTGCAAACTGATCTTGTGTTTTTCTTTTTCTTTTTGAATGGTCAGTTTTCAATTCCATGTCTTGCAGTCCGTAAGAGGATTTAGACTTACCAGAACTGCAAGAACTGCAACAGCGAGCGTAAATGCCAAAGGTGCCCTGATTGCTTTAACTACATCCTCTAGAACAATATGGGAAAATGTCGAATGTATGAATACCCATGTTATGACATGGCGAGCTTTCACATTGCAAAAGCCTTGATGTTTAGGGAAACGGTAATGGATTAGTTGATATTCTGTCGTCTATGGGACTACAAACTGTCAATTTGAGCTTACTACTTGATTATTTTGATTCTTCTGTGGGAGAAACAAAAACAATCTTTTTTGCAGATTAGTATTATTTTTCCTGGCCTGCTAGCCTCCTTCATTGTAACTTGATTTCGATGTGATAATTTCGGGGGAAAAAAACTGTTGGTCATATGTTGTTCCTTTCCTGCGCTTCTGCAGGTTTTTGGCGCTTGGCGGCGGTGAGGCGTGTGCCCCCTTCTGATTCGTCGTTTCCGGCGCCGAGGTATGCGTGTTTCTCTGCTTCTCTGTCTGCTTGATTCTATTTTCTTTTATTTCTGGACTGATTTGGTGTGGATTTTTTACTTCTCTTTTGTGGCAGAAGGACGGGATGTCAATGATGGGAGACGAGATTGACTACATGAAGGAGCCACTGCAGCGGAAGATGCAGGAGCAGCCACACGATGCTGACACGGTGGTGGCGTTGTTGAGCCTCTTCCTGGAATCAAACCTGAACGAGAATTGGCCGTGATCATGCGTTCTATATGAATGATGATGTTCTTCCTGTATGAATGATGCTGTCCTCTTTCAAATACAGTGTTCTAGCCTAAACACATCAGTTTGGTTCAATAATGTATTGTCAACTACTGAATTGGCTGCCTGTTTATCTTGCTCACTTTTAATTCAGTAATATTGGTCTCTGGCTTTACTTAACACCATCGTTTGGTCTCAATTATTTCTCCTGCAGTCAAGATTCTTGATAACAACATGCCTGAAAATTCCACCTCAACAAATAGGTGTAGCAGTGCACTTATCTCTTCCTCTTCCCAACAACGACAAAGAAGCCGTCCAAGGTCTTGCCCTCTTTGTCTCAAAGGAAGAGCTGATACCGGGCGAGGACAACAATGCCGTCTGCTGATACCTCAAAGACAGAGGATCGCCGTGGGGACGGCGAGGGCTCCAGCTGGCTTGGGGATGCAGGGAGGCGGTCCTGCGTGTGGTGATTCCCTGCTGGAGGTCGCCGACCTCGTCGTGCGAAGCGACGGGGATTAGATCTAGGCTCGATGAGGAGTCTTGTGCGGTGGTGGTGGTGGTGACGTCGACATGTAGTTGTAATTATAGAGCACTGCATCAACACCATGGAATTAGTAACCCATAATGCGTGGTGGCCTATGCGAACAACCAATAGGTATATACGTCTCGGTCTTATCACACACCTCCATCCCATGTAGGTGCTCCAAGATTGGTGCTTGTATTTTGTAAAGAAGTCCAGGAACCTAAACCTAGTTTGCACCAAAAAGTCCCTAAAAGTTTGAAGAACACACCTCTCACTTTTCTCTTTTCGATTTAGTAATATAGACGTCTCATTCTTATCACGCACCATATGTTTTCCCTAAAAGTTCGAGGAACCAATTCCGGAGGTAGGAACAATTCCTAAAAAATCCACACACACAAAACTAGAAAGAAACGAAGACAAATCCCGAGATTTAAAAGCTTGGAGACTCTAGATCAAGGCCCGAGCAGGTTAGCTACTTGCGTGACTCC
This sequence comes from Lolium rigidum, assembly GCF_022539505.1. Classification (NCBI taxonomy): domain Eukaryota; kingdom Viridiplantae; phylum Streptophyta; class Magnoliopsida; order Poales; family Poaceae; genus Lolium; species Lolium rigidum. The sequence continues at coordinate 183,036,119 of NC_061514.1, read as the reverse complement.
CGTCGTGGTCGCAGCTCGTGGAGGTCAATTTGGAGGAGCTGATTGAATGGATGTGGGATGTCGGGACGTGCTAGTCGAGGGGAGGCCGGCGTGTCCTTCTCGAGGTTCACGATGAGGTCGCTCTTGAGGTCGTAGCTACTGGTCAGGAGAGATCAGAGATTATGCGGGTGGGAGGAGCAAGGATTCCATGTCGGGGATTGGGGTTGGCAGCGCGTCAACCAGCGAGACGGGGGATAGGGGAGAAGAAAATCCACGGGAGGAGAGATTTTGTAAAAAAGAATCCGACCACAACGGCAAAATTAATTAGACATGTTGAGAACACAGACTACTAAATATAAGAGATTTTTAGCTCGTGAGAAAAGGAAAAACAGAAGTATAGTTGTAGATAACAAGGATAGGTTGCATTTTGTAATCATTGTTACCCCCTCCCCACCCCTGCCTAAATCCTGACTCCGCCCCTGGCCAGCCGAGCGAAACTGAACAACCGGTTCACAAATAGGACCTTTGTCTCGCCCATGCAGAGGTTGCACGGCTTGTAGCCGGCTTCGTTGTCATGGTTTGAGACATCCAGGTGTGCATTTTCTTTTGGTCGGGCAGCCCTAAAGAACCCACCCATGAAGATGCCCTAACGAAATTATCATATAAATTAAACTGGACTAATACTTGATAAATCATGACTACATAAACAGTAGATGAACTAATCATGTAGATCAACAGTGTAGATGAACATATAGCATCTACACAAGATAGACCTATCACATCTACTCCAAATAGTAGAAACTCTAGTAAGATCTGAAACGAGGAGGACATGAACACGTACCGTCCAGCGTTGGCGGTATCATGGTTGTCGCCCATGTTGAGGTTGCCGAAGAGGTTATCGATGTCCGGGGAGAAGTCGTACTTCAGGAACTCGTCGCCAGTAGTCGCGCGTAAGCGCTCCCCAAAAACCTGATTGCCACTCATCCGTACAGGTCTACGAGAGGCAAGGTTCCGGAGGCCTACTATCCTGCCGAAGGATGGGGTGAGAAAGATGAAGGCGGTGACGGAATGTACTGGAAAGAGGCAGTCGCATAGGGTGTCTCGTACATGCTAGGATTCGCGACCGCGCTTATATATAGTGCGGTTCGGGAAGGTCGTGGGACGCAGCCCACGTCCGAGTCCATGAAAATCGGAAAGATCGGCGAGATTCCCGCAACCCGCGACGCGGAGGAGGAGGAGGAGTGCGCAAGGGCTTTCTCTCTCTCTTCTCACTCACTTATAAGGACTAGAACAGCCCACCTTATATACCTGTATAATTCTCTCCCAACTAGCAATGTGGGATTCTCGCATGGACAAAAAAAAATCAGAAATTATATTGAAACATGGGCTAAGACCCAAAAGCCAAATTCGAGCAAGAAGATGGGACAAGAAAAGCACATGCGTTTTCAGTCAAAATTCAGAGCATTTTGATTGTGTTACCTCCATTGACTCGTTTCTACAACACCAACTCAACTAGCACGAGCAAAATTGTTTCCTACTGATTACAGATTAGTACTGTACGATTGTCCTCAGTCCTCACACTCCGCACAGTCCGTCAGCTCTCAGAATCCGACAGCCGCCTACTCAATTCCGTATGTTCGCGTCATTCCTTGTTCAGTTGTTCTGTATCAAGAATGGTCGGCGAGCCTCAAATTCTAAGGTTGGAAGTCTGGAATCACTCCGCACACTCGGGAATGGCTGTCAGGTCAGGCGCGAACCGCGTCTGCATCCTCCCGGCGCTCTTCGCGCGCGCCACCTGCCGCCTCTTCGCCGCCAGCGCCGGCACGGTCTTGTAGGCGGTGCTCTGGTCGATCTTTTCCTCCGGAGGGGCGAACACGAGCGGCGACACAGAGCCGGCGCGGACCCGCCGGCCGCTGCTGGCTTTCTTGACGAGCGCGGCTGACGCCTTCACGGCGAGAGCAGCCATGTCCTCCCGGCGGAGCCCGTTGCGGCCTGCCTCTGCAGGGAGCACGAAGTATATCTGCCCCGGGCGGAGCTCCTCTGCCCCGCCCACGGCGGACACGGCGCCTTCGAACCCCATCGCGTCGGCGTCGCACAGGAACCAGCCGCCTCCTGCCTCGACAGATTCCTGGAGCACCTGCGCCGCTGTGGCCCGGGGCGGGTACTCCCGCAGCTCGCCCGTCGGCAGCAGCACCATCGCCGTCGACGCGGCAGCCCCATCGGCCTGCACCGCCGCCACAGCTGCTGCGCTGCTAGACATGCAGAGACCCATTGTCTTGGAGCTGGTTTGAGGTTCTAGCTGCTGCTGATGTTAAAATGTGTGATTTTGCGATGGAGGTGAATGTGTTGCAGGGCCAGTTATATATAGGAGGAGGCCGACGGGCTGGCGTTTGCCTGGGGCCAGGACAGGACGTCGACTCGTAATATTTTTTCCGTTTCTCAAGTATCCATCGATCACTTTCTCTATGTTGCTACCTGGTCTGGTAGTGGGAGCTGCGTGTACGTGGTGAATACGTACTCCCTGCAGACTCGTCAGATGCCGCTAAAGACAGTGAGATCTGCACACGGCGTGCAACCGCGGTAGGTTGCCCGTATTTTACACTACTCTGGTTCAGTTAAGCAACACTAGCCATAGTCAAATGATATTTTTACCTAAAAACGAATATTAAAATATTAAAAAAAATTGGAGAAAAATGTAGATAGTATACCTCCACATTTTATGTTCTCGTTTACAGTCCCATAGTCAAATGATTATTTTTTTTGTGGCCTGTGCAAAAAAAAAAAAAAGACAAACAAGTGTCTAGCAAAAAACCTTATTTAAGCATGGAATTTTGTCCTTTTGCAGTGGGAGCCACATAAAAACTCACTTTTTTCTTAAACGACTTCATGAACACATATGATGTGGAGATGTATGCTCAATATTTTATTTTCAATTTTTTTTGAGAACTTTGAATATATTTAAAATGTATTTTAAATAAAGGAAGCATAAGCACCATGTGTGTGTGTGTGTGTGGGGGGGGGGGGGGTAGGAGTATGGCCGTGAGTGTGAAGTAGGCCGATGACTAAACTATGTACTATCAAGTGGTAATTTAGCAACCGCATGGTCCGGAAGGACCAGAGCGACACGAAAATCTTACGTGCTAGCATATTGTAGGTTGACTACGATGCACGAGCAGGCTTTTTCCTGGTGTTGAAGATGCCAAGCCACACGCATGTTCCGACGGTGGTGATTTCGGCCGCGAAACTGCCCACGGGCCACAATTGGACTTTGATGAAGCATGCTGAGCTTAGATTGGCACAACGACAACGAGGCATCTCGACAGCGGCGGAACACGGACCTACGTGGGTCGGCGGTGGTGATGAGAGGGGATGTGGCGGCAGGAACTAGTGGAGGAAGAAATGAGTGATGAACTATGCGTCCTACACCTCTTTATATAGTAGTGCGATGACAAAATGATAGCGGGGAAAACCGACGGGGAGGAACTAACATGGAGAAAGTTGAGGGAGAAGTAGGCAAGAAACCCCTTTGCCGTGAGGCAGGGAGAAGCACACGGCAAAGGGGTGCCTTACACACGGCAAATGCACCTCTTTCCCGTGTGCCTCTCCCTGGTACACGACAAAGGAAACGCGGGAAAATCCCTCCACGCGGGCGGAAAATGGGCATTGAAGTGGCTCTAAAAGCTTTGCCGTGTAGAGGACACACGCCAAAGCCATGTTGTCGTAACAGGTCCGTTAGATGTGGCCGGCGGGGACACGTGTCGCGCCCCTTTGCCGTGCAATTTTGTTGTTGTGTTTTTCCCTCTTTGTCGTGTATTTTGTCCAACTTTCACCATGTTTATCTCCGTTGCTAGGTACCGATATGTGTCGAACACGACAAAGGTCATCTTTGCCGTGTACCGATATGTTTGGAACACGACAATGGCATATTTTCTAGCAGTGATTCCACGTCAATCATAGGGGAAAAATTGTATACCTTTTGGACATACTCCATGCATTTCTTAAAAACAAGACATATACATTTAGTCAAAAAAATTAAACCATGCGAAGTTTGGCCAAACGTTATAAAAATACTATTAACCTTTACAACTTCAGATTAATCTTACTAGATACACCATTAAATAGATTTTATTGATGTACAATAAAAAAATACTCATACGTAACACAACAGTTTAGAAAATAGTACATGTATATACCTCTAATGGTGTATCTAATGAGATTATTTCTCGCAAAAAAAAAGTGTATACCTCTAATGAAGGTCTACGGTGTCAATAGTGTGGATACAGCCGTAATGTTATTAGGACATTGCGTTGTTGCAGATACTGGATGTAATTGGTATCTTCTAATATTAATACATTCCCTTTATCGATAAATAGTGTGGATACATGAAGGGTACTAGAAAATCCGCTCTTGCATAGGCGCTAGTGGCTTTACTTGGCAACGACAGCCGTGTAAAAACCACATGGCTGAAACAATGCGAGTGGCGGGGCGGATAGGAACGAGCATGGCGATTGGTCAGGGGTTGATATGGTTAACTATGTGTGTGGATCAGGAGTTGATATGGTTAACAAAGTTTGTTGGATCGGTCAGACGCAGCAACCTCCTGAGGCTTTTCTTCCTATCCAGTTGGAACGGAAAAACACATTCATGAGTAGATTACTGATAGTGATACTGCCTACATATTGCACTAGAGTTATATAGTTTCATACTGTATATCTTAGCACAATAGTATATTGTCGCTTTAGTATTCTTTCGGGGGCGGGGGCCACGAGTAGGTAAAGCCTCCATGGTCTGAATTGGATTCAGGTAGATATGAATCTTGTGATACGGATCAGATTATTAATTACTCTAGCATATATGATTGATATGTGAGCTTTGTTATACGGTTAATGGAAAGGATTGTTGGCTTAAGGTTAATGGAAATGATTGTTGGCTTAAAAGAACATGTGGCTGCAGAGTCATTCTAATCCATAGTTGTTTGCAGGGTTAATCTATTAGGCTGAATGGCTGACCAACCACCACTATGTTTTACATCCTTGGCTACAGGCAACTGCAAAAGAAGGATTAACCCTAATTGCACTTTTGGAGTAAAATATCGTTGATTAGCGCCCTTTTCTAGAGCTTATCTTCTCTTTCTTACGAAGCCAACTGAAAATAAGATAGTACAAAAGAGCACTGCGTCAACCCAAATGCTTTGTGTTGTCTAACATCATATATGTTTACCGCATAATCTTCACCACAAGTAATAGAACTCACGACCAAGGATTAGAAGGATTAGGATCTTACATGCACACACCTTGTACAATCTGACCATCAATGTTTAAACTCCAGGTCTTCCTCGCAAAATATAGTCTAGGATCTTGATATGTATTTCAAAAGTAAATATGATCCTACGCAGTAAAATACAAACATTTATTCACTCAATGGTCTCTAAACCTTTTGCTAGATAGCTTATTTACCATTTTGTGTCTGCAAATACTTATCTATCACGCACACTATTCAGTGGTGGAGGACGAAAATAATCTGATGTAGGATCAACTCTAAAAAATAATGCAAAAGTTAAAATATTTCCAAGACATTAGCAAAACATCTAGTACAATAAGAAATAGAAACATATTTAATATTTGTAGATACTAAAAACAGATCTATAATGAATTATTAATGACACATATAATTCTTAGGTAATGGCAAAGCTTTATCAGTTTGTTGAATATATTCGGTAAGTTAATCAATCAAAACATTTGAATATCTCTAGCTCGATGCACCACATCATCAGGTCATCAAGAAGCCATCATTGTGTAACTCGGTCTTGATGATCTTTGTGTTATCATCGCCATCGGTTAATGGAATGCCAGCTCAATGTGGGGTGATAAACCGTACGAAATATGATGCGCCTTTCAAATATCAAAAAGACAATCTCTAAAGTCTTCAATTATCTATGTACGAGGTACGGCAGGAGAGACCTGGACGAGGCGATTCTAAGGCGGCGCTAAGAACCCATCTAGGGTTTCGTCCCTCTCGACAACGACGCTGCTGGTCCGCTCCGCCTCCGGAGGCTTTAGGGCCTTGGAGGTGTGGCGGACGGTAGCCCCTCGCCGGTGGGAAGGTTTTTTTTTTGTTTAGCTTATTTTCAGTGTCTTCTTCGAGATGGTGAGGAAATGGCTACATCTTGATGTCAGAATAAGGTCCTCCCCACCCTATCCTCGCTCCGGTGGTGCGTCTAGCACCGGCGGAGGGCGCGTGGAGTTGTCTGTCCGGCAGATCTCCTGGGATCCGATCCGTTTCTATGTTCATTGGTGTGATTTCAGACCGGTCTCTTCCGATCTACAATTGTCATTATTGGCGACGGTTGCTGCTCTGGTGCGCTGGTTCTTTGGAGCCTTAGCACGACGACTTCCTGTATGTATACTACAGCAAGCTCTACTGCGACAAGCTTTGCCTGGCTCCAGTGATTGAGGGGCGAGGACTACGGCGCGCCTTCTACCCGCGCTAGTGTTTGTAGTTGTCGCTAGGTGGTCCAATAGCCTCTTTGTAATTATTATTACTTTTAGATTTTTCTGTACTGGAATTTTCGCAATTTTTTTTTTATCTATGTACGAACAATGAATAGATCAAGGTTATCTTTTATATACTCATGCTCGTAATTATAGGAAATATAATGATAAATTTATGTAAGACAAGCAACCCTTTCTAGAACACAGTACAAGCAGAGGCTCACACATGCATGTACGATCACTCCTATGAATGAACGCACACGTAGCTGACACGTATGAGTGTCTCCAAAGGACCGAGCCGGCAGATCTTGAGGTTGACAAAGTTATTACAGGCGCATCGATGTTAACGGGTACATCACCTACCATTTAAAAAATAGTGTCGGTTAAATCCAGGTAAATGCGAACACCCATCCCAAGTCTAGGACTTGAATCTGAGTGGACTGGTTCCACCACAACAAACCTAACCACCAGAGCCAAGCTTTGTTTCTTTGCTGTAAGACGAGCAAACTTGATCACACTGAACCAAAACAATGAGTCCCATGAAATTCTTAAGCAACTCAGAGGATAGCTCATTGAAGTTATGGTCAAAATCAGCTATGTGGGCGTAGATGCTTCCAATTTAAAAAGTGTAACCACTTGGCTATATATGACGATGGCCTAACCATGATACAGTAATGGCCATGCTTGGCTGTTTCTAGGTGAGCTGACTGAAATCTCTACCACCTGAAACTGCAAACACGTTTCTAGTTGCAGTTAAAGCCCATTGTACAAGTAGTAGTAGCACGTCGGAAAGATGGCAGACGCCAACAATAATGTGAGCACCAGGGACTAGCCGGTGCGCGGCCTGTTCGCCGCAACCTAAAACTGCAAACCCGATGGGGATGGCGGCGCGGCGACGCTGTACAGGTAGCTAGGTGCCCAATGCCAATGTTGACCTCGAAGCGTTCGAACCACTTCTATCCGTGCTAGCTTTCCTACTAGTACGTGCACAGCTACACGGTGTGAGCACGATAAAGAAAAAAGGAGAATACGTGTAGCTACGTGTATATTTTGGTCGCTTTGTGCAAGCTGCCATAGATGGCGTCGGATGACTTCACGACTGACGCAGTCGATAGCACACAGGTTTCTTTCACGTGCAAGTGTAGTTAGGCTAGCTCACCATACGGCAATGCTAGAAAGTGCAATGCAGGCGGCACACTGGCTACATACGCGGACGAGCCAGATCGACGGTCCCGAGACGCGGCCACGAGGGCAACAAATTTTACATACGGAGTATTTTCGTGTAAAATAGATAGGCCAAAAATCAATAAACCTACATTCCAAGAGCAAGAATAATAGTGTTGCCAGCAACTGGCTACATCAATTTGTCACGTTGTCTATAATTAGTCAATAGCTAGCATGTACAATGGTAGACCATAAAAGTGTAGTACTTTTATAATATATGGTTAACTTTTTACTCTCACAAAGTGTCTGAGCACGTGCTAGAACCTGTGTGCATGACAACGACAACCAAACACGCTCCAAGTTTCTTGCTTTTCTGCAATAGGGGAGAAGGCAGGGTTAGCCGAGATGTTGCAGTTCTACAGCAGGAATCTGAATTCAGAACACATTGCCGCTCTAAAAAAAAAAAATGTAGGTGATATGGAGGAGCATGTAGAATGAACGTGCGAGAACGTGCGCATCCAGGCTAATTAAGCAGAGCGCATGTATGGCCTGTTCACCGAACCCCTAACCGTATAGGGCGTGTTTGGATGCCTGAGCTGAAATCGTGCACGCACTGGTGCAGCGAGATGGATGCCCCTGCGCGTTGAACGGCCGCCGGCCACTTTTGGCCCATCGTTTGGTAGGCTGTGCTGCACCAGCCCGGACAGAGTTGCAAATTGTTTGGATGGATGTACACAGCGTTCCATCTCTGTTCAGCCACATCACATGTGTCTAGTTGCCATTTTGGGCACCCTGACAACAGCTTCTCCTCACCACATTCAAATATGGTGACCTTACCATCATACAACGGCACACAAACAGCTCAAACACGATCATAATCACAGCAAACACTTATAAACAACGAACAAAGTACTTCACAGGTCCTAATCTAGCGTCAGAGTCGTAAGACGCTTGCCTAAACCTGGGGGCAGACTCCTCAGGTCCAAAAGCAGTGTTCAAACGCCTCCTAGAGACCAGCACAACAGTGAGATATGCACAAAAGTAGTGTTTATCAGCCTCCTAGAGGCCAGCACAAGTAACATGATCAGACTTAAACATAGGCACCGATGGAGCAGCAGCACCTTAATGGCGAGGATCAGCAAAAGGGCCCTCACGGTGCCTCTTGCAGCCGAAGACGCTGGAGCAGGACGTCTCCTTCCTGAATACGGCGACCTTGAAGCCGTCGTCGTCAGGGGTGAAGACGAGCGTGTCGTCGACGTGCAGCAAAATCCTGGCGCAGAACTCGCTCCAGGACTTGATGAACCCGACGCGCTGCCCTGTCCACTGCAGCTGCACCTTCCACGCGCAACGATCGCGCAAGTACAAGCAGACCTTCACAGGGGGGCCATTGTACTTGAGCTTGTACTTCCTGATGAGGGGCTGCTCCATGAACGGCGGGACGGCGAGGGCATGGAGGTCCTGGCTCTCCACCTGGACGAAGAACGCCGGCAGACGCGGATTGACATGGTGCCCCAGGTCAGCAGGACGGCCGGCATGGCGCCTCGGCGCTGTGATGTGCGCGTGGGCTTCCATGAAAGCTACATTTGGATCACGCAGCTGCACACAGACGGCATAGTCGACAGCGTCCAGTATGGGCCCGTCCGAGAAGTATTCCAAGAAGGGTCAGTTCTGCACACGCACAAGGAATCCATGTCAAGCTTAACAAGGCAATGGCATGGAAAGCACAAGCACTAGCAATGTCATGGAATGCACAAGCAACATCAATGTCATGGAATGCACAAGCACCAGCAATGTCATGGAATGCACAAGCAACAGCAAGCAATGGCATGCATAAGCACCACAAAGCAATGGCATGGAATGCACAAGCAACAACAATGTCATGGCATGCACAAGCACAAGCAGGCAATGGCATTGCCAGCTGATTCAGCTTGCCATTGCCAGCTGCTTGAGCAATGTCATGGACAATGGCAATGCCAAGCTCAAGCACTACCGTGGACTTGACATTGTCAAGTCCGTGATGGTGCTTGAGCTTGGATAGGCAAACATAAACACATTGCAGTGAATCCATGTCAAGCTTGATCTACAATGTCATCTAGTCGACGTAAACAAGCGACAAGGAGATTGAGTCAAGGTACTTACGATTGGGTGGATTGCCAGCGCCCCACTCTGAGGAGGAAGAGGAGAAAATCCCGATGGAGGGGGAGGCGACGTAGCCGGTAAGTACGTCCTCAGGTCCGGCCGCGGTGCAGCTGTCGGGAAGCTAGGCGCCGATGGTGCTAACGTCTGGCCCTGAGCACGAGGTCGGGTGAACCCCGGCGGCGGCTGGACGGGAGGCGCGCCAAAGGGGGCAGGCGGTCGCGGCATGCCCCATGGCATCACCGGCTGCATCGGTGTGGACGCGAACCCCGATGGGGGCTCCATCTCCCTGCTAGAGCCCGGTGCACCGCCCGCCATTGCCGCCGCCCTCGCCGTCGGAAACCCTAGTGAGGACGGGGAAAAACCCCCCGTCCCCGACGGATCCGCCGGTCGAATCCCGGCGGCTCGAAGAGCTAGGACGGCGGCGCTCCGGGTTGCAACGCCGACGGGCCTCGTGCTCGCGAACGACGATGGTCGATTCATCGTCGGCACGCGGCCGGCATCGATCTGCGCGGCCGAGTCGCCGCCTCCGGCCTCGTACTCACGGACGAGGCACATTAGCGCCTTGTTGGACCGGGTGGCCGACGGCCGTACGGCAGGATCCATCGGCAGTGGAGAGGATGGCGGAGGTGGAGGCGGAGGAGGCGAGGAGGCCATGGCGGCGGTTGATGGGACAGGGCGATGGTCTCTGTGCCAGTAGTGAATGGGGAGAGAGAAGAACGAAGCGGTGATGGGAAGTGGGCAGCGAGGACCAAGAAAACGCGTTGTCTCCCGCTCTTCTCCATGCGTGCAACCGTTGCACGCGGGCGTGCAAAATGGCACGAGGTTTCACGGGCATTCTAATGCAAGCACCAAAGATGTTCTTGAGCCGCTCTACATGCCCGGTCGATGCAAGCTTGGATTCACTTCCGGTCTCCAACCCGTCTATGATATTATGCTTCGCATCTACCGTGAGACTGTTGCCGTCAAAGTGGGTAATGTTGATGAAATCCATTCTTTTGTCATTGACTTGATGCTTCAAACTCATCTCCGAAAGGGCAAGGGTGTGAAGATGGATGTCATGGATTGCCTGTGGAACCAGATTTTCTCGCGTATGGTTGAGAAGAGGTCTCCTGCCTTTGGTCCCTTCATCATGAAGCTTATTTACGAGGTGTGGCGTCGAAATTTGAGGGTGCCATTCTGGAACCATTTTCATCACTCACTTGCTCATAAACGCAAGAACCTTCTTATCAAAGATCATGAGCTCCTAGCTTCTACCTCAGCCCCTGCAGCTCCTTCTGCCCCAGCAGCTCCTTCAGCAGGTCCTGCCGATCCTTCCACTGCTCCTGCTCGTCGGCTTGATGGCTTCATTGCTCATATGGCTCTTGGGGCACCTCCGGCTCACTCCGCATATGATCCCATGCTCGAGCCCTCTTGGTACACCAAGCTCAAGATCAAGGTAAAGAAGACCTTCTGCCTCCAGCTCGACATTCAGGAGCGTATGTATGACACCTATGTGGCAGAGAAGAAAGCCCAACGCCGTCAGAAGAGCATCATGACAAAGCTTGGTGTGGAAGTGTCTCCTCCGGGATCTGAAGAGAATATTCTTCCGAAGCCTCAGTGGATTTCTGCTCATAGCCAGTGGTCTGATGGCGAGGATGGTCCCTCCTATGATGTCGACTCCGATGTTGCCGAGGACTTCCTTGATGCCTAGGGACGGTAGCATCGCTCTTCAACCTTTTTGGCATCTTGATGTCAAAGGGGGAGAAGAGTTCTATTAGGTTCGGGATTTGCATGGGAAGTCACAAGCTTGCATTTTCTTTGACTCTTTATGCTTGTGACTTATGGTTATCTATTGTTACTACTTATCATGTTTTATGCACCTTATCTATGTGTGTGAGACATAGGGGCTATCTATTTATGTATGAGACATTATCTATCTATCTATCTATGGTAAAGACTAAGTGAACTTCATGTGGTATGATCTATAAACTCAACACTTGTCTTTACTCACATATGGTTGTATCTTCTCTATACAAGTGATGAATTTATTTGCTTACTAAGCATCTTTGCACTTGTTGGTGATTCGTATTTACTTGAGTAGTTTGATCCTAGATTAAGTGCCTCTTATTCAAATGTTAATTCTATTAGATGCACATGTCTAGGGGGAGCTTTTTATGCAAATCTTATATTTCCTCTGCTCAAATACTCTCATCTTTTGCAAATCTTATATTGTCATCAAGAAACCAAAAAGGGGGAGATTGAAAGATCATATCTCATTTTATATGTAGTTTTGGTGTTGATGACAATGATAATATATGAACATTTCGGTTTATAAGATTTGTAGGTTATTACATTCTCTAGATGCTTAAAGCGTGAAGAGTATGCAAGATATCGGAAGAGAAAAGAAAGAAAAGAAGAAAGAAAGAAATGAGAAGAAGAAGAGAAAAAGAAAAGAAGAAAAGAAGAGAGAAGCCGGAGGCTTGGGCGGTACCGCCGGCTGGCCACGGCCGGAGGCTCCGGCCATGGTACCGCCCAAGGTACCGGTGGCGGCGGGGCGGCTCAGTATACTAGCCAGGGGGGTTGGAGCCCCGGCGGTACCTCGGCCGGTACCCCGGCCGGAGGCTCCCCCCCCTCCCGGACCGAGCCCCTCTGGCCACGTGGCCTCCTCCTGATGGTAGCGCGCGTCGCCTAGGAGCGGTAGTACCGGCCCAAGCGGCCGGTACTACCGGCCACCCCTCTCCAACGGCTGCAACGGCTGTTTCGGCAGCCACTATTTAAAGCCTTCTTCTCCAATGTGCTAGGGTTGCTCATTCCCCCTCCAAAAAGGACATACACCATTGTTGAGCCACCAAGAACATCAAATCCATCGGATCTCCTCCCGCAACCACCCAAATCCCTTGTGCTTTGGAGAATCGAAGGAGAAGACCCCGATCTACATCTTCACCGAAGCAATTTGCATTTCCCCTCATTTTGTTGAGGGCCCCCTTGCTAGTGTTTCTCTTTGGGTCCCTAGTTGATTTGTGTTGATGTATTGTTGTTGATTGTTGTGTTGTAACAGATTTGGGAGCCTCCAATTCGGTTGTGGATGTGTGCCCCAAGAACCTTGTAAAGGCCCGGTTTCCGCCTCGAGGAAATCCCTTAGTGGAAGTGGGCTAGGCCTTCGTGGCGTTGCTCACCGGAGATTTGAGTGAAGCCTTCGTGGTCTGTTGGTTTGGCTTTCGTAGCAACCACACTCCTCCAAACGTAGACGTACCTTCTTGCAAAGGAAGGGAACTACGGGAATCATCTCCGTGTCATCGCGTGCTCCACTCTCGGTTACCTCTATCCTATTCTATCTCTTATATTGCCTAGCTATATCTTGCTTAGTTGGTAGCCTTGTCATATAGGTAAATTCACTTAGTTGCATATCTAGAGAATTTACCTTTGGTGTCAAGCCTATATTGAAAAAGAACTAAAAATTGGTTAGCACCTATTCAACCCCCCCCCCCTCTAGGTGCGGCATACGATCTTGCATTGGAAAGTCATAATGGGAAGCAAACCAAACTCCTCGCAAATACCAAGAGCTTCATGAAAGTAGGCATCCTTCTTCAAATGGTCAATGTTGATATACCATTGATCAACCACCTTCACCTTGTTGGGAGGATAGACTTCATTGAATATGCGTTCTTGAACCTCGGTGTAGAAGTGGCGGTTGCGAGTGCGAGAAGACCGAGGCCCCAAATAGGGGTTAGCGGTGCGAATAGCCATGTATGCATGAAGGCGGACGCCACCATAAGACTCAATACCCGGTTTCCCTTTCTTTTTATTTGCCAAAGAAGCACCACGAGCAGTAGTGGCACGGGGTAACACTTCATCTTGTTCAACAAACTCATCCTCAAGAATTGGAACCCCTCGCCTCTTCCGTGATTTCGCCGAACCGGAACCACTAGCACCTGTGAAATAGACGAATAGAGCCGAGGGACATATGGGATAAGGACACAAGCTCATCTCTAAATAACAAAATTTTGACCCAAAATACACATGCATGATGGTAAAAAAAATAAGGCCACACACAATGGGTAGAAAAAATGCTACATAGTAGAGGTTAACGGTGCTACATACTAGAGGACATAGATCAGCAATAGATACAACCTCTTAGAGTAAGATTTAGCCAAAAATCTAAGCATGTAGAACCAATAACCAACACACATGTGAGCCAAAAATACGAGCAAAATACACGGGGGGAGAGGCTAATACCGGGAGCCATGGAGGAGGAGGTGACAAGGTATCAACTTGTCAATGCCTATGGATTGTAGGCTAGGGTTTAGTTGTAAGTAGAGGGCAAGTAGATCTCGAAGGTTTCAGCCGAAAAGTACTCGACGATTATGAAAACTAGGGTTTGTAAACAATGATTCGATGATCTCTTTGTCCCTCGACCCCCCCCCCTTATATAGGAGATGGTGTCGAGGGATTCATATCGTACAGGTTACAGAGTTCGGGTAGGTTTCTAACTCCTCCCGCAAGATTACAAATATTACTTCCTATTACAACTCTAGCTTTCCTTAACAATATCTTGGGCTTCCGAATCTTCTTATTCTTCGAGTAGTGGGCCTTCGGTAAACCCCGGGTACTATCTTCGGCAGGCCCATTCGGGATGCCCATGTCGGTAGCCCCGAGATTTTGCTTGAATCGTAGAGTCGGGGAAAATCTCCATCGTTTATTTTTACTCGACAACTTAAACTTTTCTATATTTCTTCATATAAATTTCTATATTGTACAGGGATAATGGTAGTTGGGGCTAGTTCATCTGACGGATCAGGTACTAGTTAATTGCTCTAGTGGCAATCCGCAAAAACCTACTTCAAAATCACGTCCCTGGACATGATTTCGGGATACTGGTGTAAACTTCGACGAGTGCCGCTTAAGGTCTTACCATTCTGTCGAGTCCCGGTCATATTTATCGGGTACCTAACGCGTCCGTTAGGATTTTTCTTCGTATCCGATTGATACGGATAAAAGTAACAAACCGACGTCGGAGACGGCGCCACGCCTCACGGAATAGATCCGGGGTGTTACCTTCGCAAAGTTTTGCGGCATTCGGAAATTGATCGCAACTTCGGCGTTACGAGAATATATTGTCGAGTGCTTATTCGGCTGATGGAATGGCACATTTTATCGAGTCAAGGATGACTTATATTGCTCTCCCGATGGGAGTATATGCAGAGTTATTTATAGCTCGAAATATACTCTTTTGCTTTTCTATGTTTCTTCTTTTCATTCTGACTTTCTTTCTTTTTATAATTTCATCGGGCACGCGAACAGCGTTCCCGATGGGAGTAGCCCCCGAGGCTACAGCCAAGGACTTGTGCTTGGCTGTAGGCTCCACGCTATATGCCGCTATATTTTCTTTCTCTCCCGAAGTTTTAAAATTTCTCGGGTGCGCGAACAGCGCTCCCGATGGGCTCACACCATTTCTATTTTGTCTTTCTTGATCTCTTCATTTTTCCAAAGTAGCCCCCGAGCATTTGTTCAAAAACTTGTATTTGATCAAAGGCTCTCCAATACTTTTGCATGTCGCCTTTTGATGCAGCTGTTGAGTCGAATTTTTCTTCCGCCAAGGTGACGTTATTGCCGATCGATACCACGATTGCTAGTCAAAAATTTGCGACAAGTCTTTTCTCGCTGCCATGCGGGCCCAATTGATCCACTATCTTGACACGTCGTGCAAGTGGGGGACACACGTCCTCCGCTTTTTCGGCGCACGCACCGTAACTTCCCCAACGTTGAGTTACTTTTTTTCCCTTGTTGCCACGTGGCTATCATCTCGTCACACATTTTCCTTATCCAACGGTTCGTCGTTTCACCGCACCCCTATATAAGATCGTCTTCTTCCTCCTTGAACACTTCCGCTCACGCCGTCCTCCTTCTCTCATCTCGCAAATTTCCTCCCGCGATCCACAACCTCTTAAGCTCCTCGCCTCCAAACCGCAAACCCTGCGCCATTGTTGATGCCACCGCGTCGATTGACAAGGCACAACACGCCGGAATCCTCCATGGCCGCCGCGGATCTTGGGGCGGCGGAGTGGGAAAGATCGAAAATTTCCACTCAAGACATCAACATGCTGAAGAAGCTGGGGATCAGCAAGAAACCCAAGGCATTGTGCTTCCCCAGTGAGGAGAGCTACCCAACCCCTCCAATGGGGTATCGGGTAAGTTTTGTCGATCACCTCATCCGCGGTCTGTCCGCCCCCATTCATCCTTTTCTTCGTGGACTGCTTTTTATCTACGGTCCGCAACTCCACCACCTCACGCCAAACTCCATTCTTCACATCTCCATTTTCATCACTCTTTGCGAGGCCTTCCTTGGCGTCCGGCCCTAGCCGGGCGCTATGGAAGCGCATTTTCTTCTGCCGCCGTAATGGCTCGCCCAATGTCGCCTATAATATAGGCGGCGTTGTAATTCTGTTCGGCCCACTGTTGACTACTTCGACGTTAAGCTTCCTGACTCAGTTCAAGGATGGCGCAAGAAGTGGTTGTACATTCAGGAGGAGAACCATGGATGTGCGGAGGACAACATCCCTCCTTTTGATGGCGCCGAAAAATCTTTCGCCGCCGCTCCTGGGACGCGGAGGCCACCGAAGAAGAAAGGGCGTCGACAGAAACCTTGATGGCTCGTATCCACGAGTTGCAAAATACTCGCGGCCAAGAATTATCGTGTATCCAAATCACTGCATTCTTTCTTAGGACTAGAGTGCAACCGCTTCAAGCTCGCAAATATCCTCTCTGGAAATATGCCGGCGACAAGGACGTAGATCGGCTGTCGGTGAATTTGGAGGTCAAGGATTTAGAAAAACTTGTCCGAAAAATTTCATCTCTCAGCAAAAAAGATGCTGTCCCTTCTTGCCGTGTGACACCATTCAGCGCCGCCAATCCACTTCCCGAGGTAATATTTGTCTATTGTCTTGTTGTTGCTGTAATATCCCAGGTATTGGGGTTACAAAAATAGAGGAAACAGATGTGTGCATTGCATTCATGCATAGAAAATCTGGGGAATTTTCGCGCTTTAAAGTATAACAGATCACAAGATATCGAAGTTTCACTTGACCTTGGTGGAATTGAAGTAGATCATCAAGTCAAGCGCTATAAACCTCAATGTGACCTTGCCAAAACCTTGCTTTGGGTAGAGATGATTTGATCTAAGGGGTTAGATCAAATAGAACTAACACAACAACACTTTAATCAATGGTCAATTGTTTGATCTTATAAAAGATCATAACATGGTATTCCTTGCCATAACATAAGAACATCTATTCAATTGGAATTCAACTAACAATAAGAAATGGAGAGAATTACTCTTGACTTATCTTTTCCATGTCTTTAACAAATAAATATTCCTACCATGAACCTCATGGTATTTCTTGAACTAAACTCTTGAACTTAACACCAACAAAAGCTTATCATTAAACCCTAGAGATGGGAGAGGTATATAACCATCAAAGAGATAAGAAGCAAACTCTAAATTATTAACACTTAAAAGTTAAGCAACTACCTTGAGTTACAATTGAATTCACTTTAAAACTAGATACCAAATATAGCAAAACACAAGGACTTAAGTGCATAAAAGCCACACAATCTTATATTAATCATAACTTATTAAATATGTGGAATATTACAAAACTAAATTCGTTTGCATTACAAATTATAGTTCAAACTATTTGAATAAAATAAAATATGAGTACTTTGAAACTCATATGATCATGCCTTGGTGAAATCAACAATCACCATTCAAAATTGGGGTATAATCCTTATCTTTGACATTTTGATCCCAATAATGATATAAATACCATCACATATGATATAGTGACTCAACCACAAGCATAAAATCATTCACAAGATATTTAGTAACAAAAGCCACTTGGCTATCCAAAAATAAATCACATGAGAGGATAATCTCAATGCCACATAGGATGAAAATATCTACATAGCTTGAATCCTAAGCTATGCCACCTCATGCTTAAAGGATTGCTATGGATGAGAGCATGACAACCAAGCACCTTACTCATCAAATTAAAGCAAGAGTCATCCACCCATGTGTCATGTTACTAGAGCATGCCCAAGCCTATAAAAGGAGCCTCACACATCATCCATTTCATCATCTTGCACCTTGATGCAAGAAGACCAACACATTGAGCCACTCCATAAAATAGTTAGGATCAAGATGAAGCAGCTAGGAGGTGGAGGCATGCCACAAGATGCGGGTTTATCGGAATTCCTGAAGAACAATCTACGGAAGATAGCAAGGTAGAAACTCTAAGGAAGACCACATATTTAGATAATCACATCATCATTCCTTAAATAGAACCTTAGATTATAAACCAAGCCTTGTGGAGTGAGGGGGAAAATTGGTATAACCATATCCAAATACTCCTAGTAATACTTTAGGAAACCCATACCATGCATGATCATCACAATTGGGTAATGATCATATACTCTAAGAATTGGAGTAGAAGTCATTGAGAATAAATTGCTCATGATAATGCCATGATTATGCTATGGAGAAATAGAAGAATAAGCCATAAGTTTAACCCTATATTCCGGTGACCAAATAGGAGCGGCGCCACCGCCAGTAGCTTCGTCTCATCGCCCTCGTTCGATTGCGCACACGCACGCCCCCGCTGGAACTCGTAATCGCCGGCGTTGACCACCACTGGCCGCCGGTGATGCACATGGTTGCCACATCGGCACCACGTGGCAGCCAGTGTGGCACGGCCCCACATGTACGTGCCCGTAGGTAGCTTTAGGCCGAGTACGTTTAGTAGTTTTTCTTCTTATTTCAAATTATGTAAATTCGTTGAAACTTCACATTAACTTATAAAATCCATTTTAATTCAGAAAAATACAAATGAGATATTTAAATGTTCCTAAAAATGAAAACTATCCAATAAAAATATAAAATGAAATTTTTATTTCAAATAAAAATTTAGTTATTTAAATACATGTTAATTAAGTCTTTTCTTTTAATTCCAAATGCAACTAAAATGCATAAATTAAGAAAAAGTTCTAAAACAAATAAAAACCAGTAAGTAAATAAAGGAAACAATAAAACTAATTTTCCTTTATTAATAACTTATTAAATCCTTATTAGAAGGATTTAAACCCTAAATAATAATTACCTTAATTATTTATTAATTCTTGAAAATTAATAAAATACCAAATCCAATTTTATTATTTCAAAGTTATTAATAACTTCAACTTTATTAATGAAGTTATTAACTTGTGAACTAAATAGTAATTATGCAACCCTAGTTCCATAAGGAAGAAAACTAGGAACTCATCATTTCATGTGTAATCCTAAAAAAAACCTAATACCATTTAAAACCCTAGCTCCATTACTTTATATGAACCCTAAATTGTTCCCAAACCTAAAACCCAAGTAACATGTGATCATGTTACTTCATTAGTAATCATAGGTTCATATTTAGCATCTAAATGCTTGTTCAAATCCACATAAAATATGGGTATCCCATGTGTTCATCTTCATCAGACCTAGATAATCAAGTAGAGTCAACCAAATGTAAACCCTAGATCCTATTACCAAAACCATCATCCTTATTCATTCCTATTCAGCATCACACCATTGTGATGAACCCTAACAGCAACCACACCTACTATTTTACTTTACATAACCCTGTTCCACCAAACTCTATTAGTGTGAGATAATTATTAAACATCCTATTTAGGAAACCACCATTCCTTACTTAGTGAATCCAATAACAAAAACTAGACAACCTCAACCTTAATTGTAATACTTCTTATTAATTAAGAAGTATGTTCTTCAAAAGTTATTCTTTTGAAGAAAATAAGGAATCATCATCAACCCTGCCTTATAGGACATATAAACCCTAGCTAGCTATCACCAATAAGATCAAAACAGTCCCGATGGCAACTTTGTATGAATAATTGCTTAGGATGCCTAGGATTAACTCAACCTTACCAACCCTAGGTGTTGATGAATCCAACATTGTTGGAATACATCTAATACCTACTCCAGAAACTAAATAAAACCATAGTCAACCATAGAAACCCACCAACCTAATTATCATACTTGTTCTTTATTAAGAAATGTTCTTCAAAAGTTATTCTTTTGAAGTATATGATAATTAATCATTAACCATGCCATATAGTGTTAAAACTAACCACTGTTCTTTACTTGTTAACATTATGCCAATTATCATTCTTTGTGCTAAATTGATTACTATGCCTTATTATCTACATGTTTATAATACCAAGTAATCACACCTGAATAAGAACCTTGTTTGTGAATCACTCTAAAAGTGCAACACACCCTGAACTAATCAATACAACTCACTAATCCTAAATCATCGGGGTTAGGTCACGCTTAGAGCGATTGCATCTCATACTTATGCATTAATGCATCCTTGCCAATCTTTTAAACATCGTCCTTACCGGACGATGATGCTATTGCAGAATTTGGAGTTATTGCGTATCGAAGACCTTGCCTGCATAATCTTGCAGTCAAGAAAGGCAAGTTCATCGCTTGCTCATGTCATTTGAGTACTTTTATCAAATTACTTGCAAAGTACTATGGTTATCACGATTGCATAAAAACCAAAACCACTACTTTCATAACTATGAATATGACTATGTGGTGGGCAATGGAACCATGGATTGTGTTGATATGGTGGAGGTTCCATTGCAAGGGTTAATATCCATCTAGGATTAAACAACAAATGTCGCCAGTGATTCTTGTGCCGTAATACCCGTATTAACCATAAGATCCGGAGTGGGACGGAGTAGTCAAAAGTGTTTTCACCTCTCGTTCATCAATGGATGCGCTTACCGTAGCAGTTGTGTCTTGCGGAGCAACTTGAGGGTGGGGAGCCCCTTCTAATTCCCCACGGTATAGTTGTTGCTTACCGTAGCGGTTCTTTGCTTGCGGAACAACTTGAGGGTGGGGATCCCTTCTAATTCCCCACGGTAATGTGGTCTATGATGGGTTGCGGCTACCGGCGAAGGAGTTTGGTTAACGAGTCCCAAGCTGTTGTCGTGGTCGGGGTCCACCCTGAAATTACGGGAATAATGGGACCGGCGAGGACCCAGGGTCGGGGCATGCAACAAAGGGTGGGTGTTCGAGGTAGCGGAGGAACATGATTGGCTAGACCTTATACCGGGCCTCACACCAAAGGAAGTGTGGACGGGGAAATTGCCCGGTTGGCACCAAGGTTAAGATCTCTTATGGGTAAAGCAACACACCTCTGCGAGTGTAAAGAACCGTGACCTGTCACTCCCTGTTCCGGGATATGGAACTGCGAACGCTGTCGGAAAGGAGCTCCATGAAGTTCTAGTAAACCGGTGAAGGCTGACGGACATAGTTCTTATGAATAAAAGCAACCTTTTGAAGAAATGGTTATGAAAACCTGCATTGGTATTAGATTTTCTGGTCTAATGCCGTAGCTAGTGCATTAAACACCTCTTTCCTATAATGAACTTGTTGAGTACGCTCGTACTCATCCCACTCTTAAATCCTCAGCTTAGATATGGAGGCATCGAAGGAGGATCTACGAGTGCAACTCAAAGGCCGAGGAGTCAACAA
The DNA here is from genome assembly GCF_022539505.1 of Lolium rigidum. Classification (NCBI taxonomy): domain Eukaryota; kingdom Viridiplantae; phylum Streptophyta; class Magnoliopsida; order Poales; family Poaceae; genus Lolium; species Lolium rigidum. The sequence continues at coordinate 183,014,774 of NC_061514.1, read as the reverse complement.
CTACTTCAAGAGACAGGGACCACGTCGGTGGAGTCGAATATCACATCCAACGAGGAGAAAACATAGTTTAGCCATAGAAGGGAACTAGCTTCTTAAACCTAGCTCCTATTTAGCTAGAATCTATTCATAGCCCTATAGCTAGTCAAATACTCTACAAATAGAGTTCGTGATAAGATTAGACTACGAGTCGTTCTTCTGGAGTTTATTTGCAGTTTTACCTCATTGTAAAGTAGGAGGCTGTGATGATCTTATGTAACGAGTCGGTGTTGTAATTCTATAGACATACCTTGGACCCGCATATGTTTCGTTGTACCACTCGAGCGATATAATACTAGTGGAACGGTGTTTCATTGGTGTTATATCAGACTTGCATACTACACCATGCAGTGGTATGCCGGGTCACCACAGTTGGTATCAGAGCAAATGCTTTGACCCTAGGATTAAAACCCTTTAAAGGAGACCTATAGGATTGGTAGTGTCTATAGGAAGTCATCTTAGTTAAACCAAATACTTCTTATGACTTGAGATGGATATTCACTTGAGAATAATCCTGACACACTTGAGTCAACATGTCTTACCTATCCTTCCAAAGTTAGTTAGCTAATGCAAAACATGTAGCACATCAATAAGTCCTTAAAATAATAGATGAGTAGATCACAGTTGGTATACAATACACGGTAGTCCAAAGAAAGGATACAACCATAAGGAAGATATCCTATTGGAATATGTGTACCAACACATGTTATAGTTAAATAAGAATTACTCAGACCTGCACTAGAAGTAATATCAAGTGATGAAGATAATTAAGATATCCTAATAGAAGATGTAGACCCAAACAAGTAATAGGGTAAGTAAAATTTATCCAAACTTGTGAAACAAATGACAGTAAGTGATACAAACAAGTGATATGAGTAGTATAGACCATGATGAGTCAATCATGGAAAATAAGGAAGAGTGATAGGAAAGATATATGTCTGCTACAAGTTAGAGTGGCTAATCATATATGATTCACCTGAGAATCATTATGCGATGGAATAGAACATCATAAACATTTAGGAGGAGAACAATAAGAAGTCAGGTCATCAACAATAAAGCAAGATTTGTGTTCCAAAACCATGGGAACTGTGTCAAGTACATCAGAACCCTAGTTACATGGTAAGAACACATGGAAGTATAGGAACTACATTCCAATATTATGTGTTTAGAGTAACCATATTAGAACTAGTGGTATCATACAAAATAGTCCTCAATAGCCCTTATATATGGAATAATACTTTGTCAGTACTTCCAAACAAAACCAGGTTAACCTTAACTATCCTAGACCACTTTGTTTCAAGTTTATCTCATTGCAAATGTGCAATTAAGATAAATGTTGAGACAAATAGTAGAAATCCACTTATTCATGCTAAGTATCACGATATAAACCTATATTATGTGGTGTTATATACTAGACATCTCAGTCTGATGTTTAGAGATGTCTTACTCAACTAGTATATTCAGGCTTACGATGATGTGTATTATAAGCACAACGCTGAATCTTCTTGGATTTCATTGGATTTTCATTGTTTGACTAGATCTATACATGAAGTTTGACTTTGATATGCAAATGCATGTTGCTATATCAAGTTCCTACTTGATGTTAAAGATCTAGAGGGTAATGGTAAACGTGTGAGGAAGGGACGAACTCTGAAGATTTCATAGACAAGATGAAGGTTCATCAGATAAAGGAAACAAAGTTGTGGGAAGCAACCACAATACTCTGAAGGAAGTGCCAATCAACATTCATGCTTTACCTCAACAGAGGAGTACTTTAGTACATGAGAAGCATGAAGGTAAGAAATATGGTGATTATGGTGAAGGCGAAGCAGATCCATAGTCAACATAGAAGAGGGAATGCATGGGAAATCACTTAGGAGACTATATTCATAGTGTCGGCTAGTGGTTTTCTTGCAAAATAAACCCTGAATGAAGGAAGGTGATATATGAAATCATAGCAGACATAAGAAGACCATAGTCGATATCGAGAGGACCACAATTGGTATAATATCAATACTTGCGAGATAAAGTAGAAGATGTCTCGTCCGATTGATCAGAACCTATAATAGAATCCATTTTTAGATATCAAATAGCCACGGTTGGTATAATAACCACAAGCTGGTATCAGTTGGTATTACAAATAGTCCACGATTTAATTAGTTGTAACAAAAGTTTGTGGACAAATAAAAATCTTGTCAGTCAAATAGCTAGATCTATAAACATTTAGTCAAAGGATTCACATTGGATGTCCACAATTGAGTGGATACACCACAAAGATTCTTCGCAAAACCTTAGAGGAATATAAATCATAAACAAGACCTATACCAATGTTCTAACATAAGTCCAATAGTTGGAAGAAATGGAGTTGAAGACCATAAGAAAACTCTAAGGGGTAGAGTAAAATATTGAGTTGGATGTACAATAACTCAATATTTTGAACAAGATAGTTGAGGAAGGTCTGAACTGAGAGGAAGTTCGATCTTATTCTCATAAGACTGTTGGACAATACTTTCAGAAGGATTTCAGACCAGAAGCCGAGGTTCTTACCTCGAGGACGTAAGAAGTGGATTATAACTTGAGGAAGTAAGTAATATCTACTCAGAAGTACTTAAGCTCAAGTAAACTAAGGTTAATGAAGTTGGACGAAGGAAATATCGGAGACCAAACAGAGCAAGAAGGCCAAAGACCGAAGAAAATAGATAATACCAAAATCAAAGACTAATAGAAGGATTCCTTTCCTGGAACCTAAATAACCCAAAATAGTTATAGGTATCAACTATAAACCATGATTGGATGGACTAAATTAGTCTAATTCATGCTTAGGAATAAACCATCACGACCATTTCCATGGCAAGTACCTTACTAAGTCCCAACATTGAAGTTTTGGTAGTAAGGGAAAAAAAACAAAGACCTATTTTATCAAATAGGAGAATGTTATCCAATTAGTCCTCAATAAAGACTGCCAGGACAAGAAGAAGTCACAATCATTGAATCTTCAAGGAGATAGGAAACAAGATTATAATAGTTGGAAGACATCAATGAATCAAAGTAAGAGCCATGGTTCAGAGACAAGTATTAATAGATTCCAGAGAAAAATCATAGAACTGGAGTAAGAACTAATGTTCAGAGACAAACCCTAATGGATTCCGGGAAGAATACGGACAAGTGATATATTCAATTATATCCACCAAGATCACCATGGACTTCGAGAAAAGATTTAGTCTGCACAAGTCAGATCCACACTCCGGAAACGTGAGAGAGTTCAAACTTCGAGGACGAAGTTTAGTTTAAGGGGTAGAGACTATAATATCCCAGGTATTGGGGTTACAAAAATAGAGGAAACAGATGTGTGCATTGCATTCATGCATAGAAAATCTGGGGAATTTTCACGCTTTAAAGTAAAACAGTCACAGTAACTGAAGTTTCACTTGACCTTGGTGGAATTGAAGTAGATCATCAAGTCAAGCGCTATAAACCTCAATTTGACCTTGCCAAAACCTTGCTTTGGGTAGAGATGATTTGATCTAAGGGGTTAGATCAAATAGAACTAACACAACAACACTTTAATCAATGGTCAATTGTTTGATCTTATAAAAGATCATAACATGGTATTCCTCGCCATAACATAAGAACATCTATTCAATTGGAATTCAACTAACAATAAGAAATGGAGAGAATTACTCTTGACTTATCTTTTCCATGTCTTTAACAAATAAATATTCCTACCATGAACCTCATGGTATTTCTTGAACTAAACTCTTGAACTTAACACCAACAAAAAGCTTATCATTAAACCCTAGAGATGGGAGAGGTATATAACCATCAAAGAGATAAGAAGCAAACTCTAAATTATTAACACTTAAAAGTTAAGCAACTACCTTGAGTTACAATTGAATTCACTTTAAAACTAGATACCAAATATAGCAAAACACAAGGACTTAAGTGCATAAAAGCCACACAATCTTATATTAATCATAACTTATTAAATATGTGGAATATTACAAAACTAAATTCGTTTGCATTACGAATTATAGTTCAAACTATTTGAATAAAATAAAATATGAGTACTTTGAAACTCATATGATCATGCCTTGGTGAAATCAACAATCACCATTCAAAATTGGGGTATAATCCTTATCTTTGACATTTTGATCCCAATAATGATATAAATACCATCACATATGATATAGTGACTCAACCACAAGCATAAAATCATTCACAAGATATTTAGTAACAAAAGCCACTTGGGCTATCCAAAAATAAATCACATGAGAGGATAATCTCAATGCCACATAGGATGAAAATATCTACATAGCTTGAATCCTAAGCTATGCCACCTCATGCTTAAAGGATTGCTATGGATGAGAGCATGACAACCAAGCACCTTACTCATCAAATTAAAGCAAGAGTCATCCACCCATGTGTCATGTTACTAGAGCATGCCCAAGCCTATAAAAGGAGCCTCACACATCATCCATTTCATCATCTTGCACCTTGATGCAAGAAGACCAACACATTGAGCCACTCCATAAAATAGTTAGGATCAAGATGAAGCAGCTAGGAGGTGGAGGCATGCCACAAGATGCGGGTTTATCGAGAATTCTGAAGAACAATCTACGGAAGATAGCAAGGTAGAAACTCTAAGGAAGACCACATATTTAGATAATCACATCATCATTCCTTAAATAGAACCTTAGATTATAAACCAAGCCTTGTGGAGTGAGGGGAAAAATTGGTATAACCATATCCAAATACTCCTAGTAATACTTTAGGAAACCCATACCATGCATGATCATCACAATTGGGTAATGATCATATACTCTAAGAATTGGAGTAGAAGTCATTGAGAATAAATTGCTCATGATAATGCCATGATTATGCTATGGAGAAATAGAAGAATAAGCCATAAGTTTAACCCTATATGGTAAGTAGATATCACTCACCACATGAAATTATAGAGAGATCACTAGTAAGCAAACCTAGGCTTACATCCCAACCTTAACTTGTGAATCACTTGGTGATCATAAGTAGAATCCTATCTACATTTTACTTATTCCTCAATTAAAGAAAACAAGAAAACCTTTAGAGTTAAACTCTATACTTTATATGGTGAGAAACCATTCATCCATATAACCAAAGTTAACTATAAAAAGAACCATAACCACTTTAGATACTTTAATAATGGATTAAGGATAATAATAGAAGTCTACTGGTATAAGATCTAACCAACAATACTTATTAGAATTTCACTCAAGGTTGTGAGACAAACAAATAAATCTTTATATCTTTCACCAATGATCTTTGAATATCATTAATCATCTCCAAAACTCAAAAATGCTGGGGCACATGAAATCATGCCCTAGAATCACATTCCTAAATAAGAAACTTTACTTTGCAGATTAGTTCCTTGCAAAGTAACACCAAATAAAACCCTACATATCATTGAATAAGAAAACAATCATTTGGAAAATAATTTGAATATTTCCAAAGACAATATTCAAACTCATACCTATATGGATAATTAATCCAAATACCAATAGTAATTAATCAACCAATGTTCTAGGACCAATATTAAAAATTGCTAATATACAACAACAATCTTTAAAGTGCCTTGAGTGTATTCCAGCAGAAATTCAAACAAGCAAATTATACAAAGGTGATTGAATTCAAAAGCTGAATTTAAATAAGCAAATACAAAACGAGAAAAGAAAACAGAAAATAAAATAAGAGAGAGGAAAGGCTTACCTATCGGGCCAACGCAGCCCAGCAGTAGCCTGCAGAGCAGCCCAGCACCCCGGCCCAAGACGCAGCCCAAACCAGCCCACGTACCTCTTCGCGTGGATAAAGACGAAGGAGACGTCGTCGTCTTCGTCTTCGTCACTGGACGCGCAGGAGCTCGCCACCGCGACGCCAAGGCCACGTCCCGCGGTCGCCGCCACTATTGCTGACCGCCAGCACATGCCGGAGCACCTATAAAAGGCGTAGAGAACCTCCATTTTCCCTTCCTTCGCCCAATTTCTTCCCAAACCGAAACCCTAACGCGCTCGGACCCCGGCTATCGCCGTCGATTGGGGAAGCCCCAGGCCTCGCCGTGACCACCGTTGGAATCGCCGTCCTCAACAAGGTCACCGTACGCGAGGAATCGAGCTAACGCGTCTCCAATCGACCTCGCCAGGTCGTCTTCTCCGACGACGGGAGCGGGCGATTCCGGCGAACCAGGCCACGGCAAGCATCGCCGTCACGCGCGTCGTGCTCCTGGTGAGCCGCTGATCTCCCTAGCATGCTCGGATAGCTCGATTGCCCTCTGTAGCGTCGCCGCGCCGTGTGACCGTGCCCGCCGCCGCAGCACCTCGCCGACGGCCACGTTCCGGTGACCAAACCGGAGCGGCGCCACCGCCAGTAGCTTCGTCTCATCGCCCTCGTTCGATTGCGCACACGCACGCCCCCGCTGGAACTCGTAATCGCCGGCGTTGACCACCACTGGCCGCCGGTGATGCACATGGTTGCCACATCAGCACCACGTGGCAGCCAGTGTGGCACGGCCCCACCTGTCTGTGCCTGTAGGTAGCTTTAGGCCGGGTACGTTTAGTAGTTTTTCTTCTTATTTCAAATTATGTAAATTGCTGAAACTTCACATTAACTTATAAAATCCATTTTAATTCAGAAAAATACAAATGAGATATTTAAATGTTCCTAAAAATGAAAACTATCCAATAAAAATATAAAATGAAATTTTTATTTCAAATAAAAATTTAGTTATTTAAATACCTGTTAATTAAGTCTTTTCTTTTAATTCCAAATGCAAATAAAATTCATAAATTAAGAAAAAGTTCTAAAACAAATAAAAACCAGTAAGTAAATAAAGGAAACAATAAAACTAATTTTCCTTTATTAATAACTTATTAAATCCTTATTAGAAGGATTTAAACCCTAAATAATAATTACCTTAATTATTTATTAATTCTTGAAAATTAATAAAATACCAAATCCAATTTTATTATTTCAAAGTTATTAATAACTTCAACTTTATTAATGAAGTTATTAACTTGTGAACTAAATAGTAATTATGCAACCCTAGTTCCATAAGGAAGAAAACTAGGAACTCATCATTTCATGTGTAATCCTAAAAAAAACCTAATACCATTTAAAACCCTAGCTCCATTACTTTATATGAACCCTAAATTGTTCCCAAACCTAAAACCCAAGTAACATGTGATCATGTTACTTCATTAGTAATCATAGGTTCATATTTAGCATCTAAATGCTTGTTCAAATCCACATAAAATATGGGTATCCCATGTGTTCATCTTCATCGAGACCTAGATAATCAAGTAGAGTCAACCAAATGTAAAC